>NC_054374.1:162627696-162755196 GCF_017654675.1 Xenopus laevis | reverse complement strand
AAGAGTTGCTGTTGATTTGATTTAGAAGTTAAAATGTCATGAACCCCTGTTGATATTCATGTGAGATTCTTGAAAGCAGGAACCATAATGATTACAGTTTTAATTAGATATTAGATATTAGATGTGCTAGATTTAACAGGAAACCATTACTACTAAAATAGTTTTTTTTTTGCCTTTGTTTGTTTTATAGATACATGTCTATATCAGCCAATTAGGTATTACAGTAAATAATGTACAGTTGTAAGGAGGCAATTTTTCTTTTGAATGTAAAAAAAAAAAAATTGTGATTTTTACGGTAAATAATGTGGAGGTTTTTCAGCAAATTTACCCAACCACATTTTTCCAATTTTAGTTTTTTCTTAAAAAAACCCCCAAAAACTAGTGGTTGAGGAAAAAACATGTTTGCTAAAAAAAAAAAAAAAAACCTTGATCTAGTGTTTTTTCAGAAAAAAATGAAATTTGCCACTTTCTGGTTCGTTTCAGTCCTACGTGTATTTTGACTAGCGTAAACTGCAGTCTTTCAAAAATAGCAGACCCGAGAGGTGAGAGATAAAATTTTAGAAATAAACATTTCTCCCCGTGGCATTTAACGAGGGATTCATTGGTGCAGGGGTGTCCAAACTTTTTACAACGAGGGCCAAATTTGGTGAGATGAAAATGTTTGGGGGCCGACCAATCAGCATGACATTGTTTCATTCGAACCATTAAGTATATATATATTCATGAAGCTGCTGTATCCAGGCAAAATTAAATGTGAAGCCATTATGGTATGTTAGTGCCCTACTGCACTGATCTTCTGTCCCCATAGCCAGCCCTTACCCACCCCCACATCCAGCCTCTGTAGTCTATAATAACTTTTATTTCAATTGTTCATTCTCTCTCCGTTAGACACTCACCTTTGGAAACTCCCCCTCCCTCTCAGAAACAGGCATGAAAAAAAAGCTTAAAACTCTGTCTCCTCCTTTAAACACAAGCACTCCCTCTGGAGCTCCCCCCTCCCTGCCAGAAACTAAAGGTGGACTCCGACTGTGATTTACTTCCCTGCTGGCACACATTCATTTCTATGTGATCGCTGATACAGGCGTTAGATAAGCAGGATCAAGCTGCAGCAGCACATTCAACACTCGCGTCTCTCAGTGATCACATAGAAATGAATGTGCGGCAGCAGGGAAGTAAGTTCGAGTCCACCTTTAGTTTCTGGCAGGGAGGGGGAGCCGGCAGCTGCAGCAGAGAGAGCTGGTATGTAACGGAGGCCTTGGTTGTAAAACTATCGAAGGGGGAGTTGAGCCAGAGGATAGAACGGGGTTTTTTTAGCACTGTAGCTTTTTTTCATGCCTGGTTTATGGGAGGGAGGGGGAGTGACAGAAGGTTTAAAAAATCACTGCGAGGTGCTGCTGTGACTTCGGCTCCTCTTCTGCTCTTTGCTGCGGGCCAATTAAAATTGGATCGCGGGCCGCATTTGGCCCGCGGGCCGTAGTTTGGACACCCCTGCATTGGTGGGTTCATTGCTGTTTTCAGTACAGTTGCAGTCAGGAAGGATGAAACTAGGGTGTTTTGGAACAAAGTGGACTTATTTTTACTTATCAAACAATAGTCCTTTCACTGGGAAACAGTTTTGTAGTGGTTCAGATGGTTGGGAATTTATGACCATATATAACTTTGGAATCTTATGACCATATGACATGATGTCTTTTTGTGCCCCATACAAGAGACCCCCTGTATTGATGGTATTCTGAATTTCCAGCTTTTCTTTCACAGTCCCTCATGTTTTGAGCTAAGTGCTAGGCTTATGTGCAAACTTCCTCATGTGAAGGTGTGAATTGGGGGTGGAACATTGGGCTTCAAGTTTGTAATTGTAGGTCCTTTAACCAGTGGCTCATAAGCTACATGTTGCTCTCCAACCCCTTGGATGTTGCTCCCAATGGCCTCAAAGGAGGTGTTTATTTTTGAATTCCAGGCTTAGAGGCAAGTTTTGGTTGTATAAAAACCAGGTGTACTGCCCTATAGAGCCTCCTGTATGCCTGTCCATATAGGGGCTTCCAATAGTCAATAACAGCCCATAATTGGTAACCCAGGAGCTTTTGGCATGCTTGTGTTGCTCTCAAACTTTTTTTTACAATTGAATGTGGTTTACAGGCAAAAAAGGTTGGGGATCCCTGGTCTACACGGTAGGGCTTTGTACCTTACTGGCAATAGTTCCTACTATCATCAAAATGGCTTTCTCAATTCAGAATAACTTGTAAATAGGATCTTTCTTCAGTATATATCCTCTGAAATGTTGCTCCAATCAGCACTATCTGTTTATCGTGATCCACAATGATGTCATTAAGTTATGCGTTGATTGTATTAGCAAGTTTGGATCTTTATGTGTTATTAAACCCTCCAGGGAGAGGTACCAAAACAGCATTGTATGTGACCGACAATAGATGTTGCAACCCCCGCCTCTATTCAAACTTGGTTTTTCAGTTTTTACATATATGGCTTCTTCATAACATCTCAACACCTCTTTTGAACCAGTCGCTCTCCCAGTCTACAATCTGGACTTGGCAGTCTTCAAACGTGTGGCCTTTTTCTTTTAGATGTAGGTACACAGCTGAGTCCTGACCAGAGGAGCTGACACTTCTGTACTGTTTCTTCCGCATGCAACTCAGAGGACTCCTCACTGCACTGCATACACAATGCTCTTCTTGTGCTGTGGGGTTGGCTCTTTTGGGTAAACCAGTTGATGCCTCAGTGTGTTGCTGGGTTTAAAGCAGATAGGGATGTGGTGTTTATTAAAAATCCTTCTAAGTTTTTCCGACACCCCAGCTACCCCAGAACTAAGTTCTTTCTCCTATCCTGTTTTCCACCTTCACCAGTAGTCTTGGTGTTATTGCTTCTTTTTCTACTGGTTTTCACAAAAGCCCAATCTGGATACCCACACATCTTCAGGGCCCCTCTGAGTTATTCTGAAATGAGAAAGCCAGTTGGATGACTGATGAAACGTCTTCAAGAAAAAAAAAAAACACAGCAAGTCCAGTTGATTTGACTTATTTCTACAGATATACCATGACCT
This sequence comes from Xenopus laevis, assembly GCF_017654675.1. Taxonomy (NCBI): domain Eukaryota; kingdom Metazoa; phylum Chordata; class Amphibia; order Anura; family Pipidae; genus Xenopus; species Xenopus laevis. The sequence continues at coordinate 162,752,141 of NC_054374.1, read as the reverse complement.
GGATGAATGAGAATCTTCACAAACTCAATTTTGTTTTATTTTTGCCCAGATATATATGGACTTTCTAGGTTCAACAAAGGGATAAATCTTTCTGCATATGGCATTAAATGGAAGCAAAATTACACTCAAACCTGTACCCTTTACCATGGGGTGTTGGCTATGTTTATTGATGTTAAACTTGATTTATTTGACTCCTAGAAAACTCAGACAGCTTAAGAAAATGTAGAAGTTTGTAAATTTTATATAATTGGTAGCATTAGTGATACCAGTCCAAAAGATAATTTACAGGCCAGTAACACATATGTTGGCACGTTGTTAAATAGTAAACACAGAGCATGTAATTACCTAGTTATATATCTGAACAGAACTAGAAATGGATCCTGGAACCTTGGCAGACAGTTGCCTTGGATGGACTTCAAACCAGAGAGAGCTATTTATTGTATGTTGTGAATTCTGTTCTCCCAGTGCAACGGGCTGCATTGTTATATTTGTGCCAAGACGTTTGGCCAAAATGGCTGTAGATTAAAATAGTTTACTGAATAGGATTCAAGGAGCATTTACATTTGTCAGGTGCATGTAACGTGGAGTCTAGTCGCTCTCTGTATCTATTATCCAAACCTTACTCTCATCACCGTCACACAATGGGGAACACTTGGAAGTCAATAAACAGGATGTTCCACCCAACTACACGTTTGAAATCACTTTATTAATCAACGGTGCAATGTCACAGTGTTACTTTCCATGCACAATCTTCCTAATAGATTATAACCAGAACTCAGAATCTCAATCTTCCCTGTCTCTTCCTTGAGTCAGTGCCTTGTAACCTTGTTGATAACTTTAACAGACTTTCAGCACCATGGTCAGTCTTTCATGGAGATACTAAGTCCCATCTAACCTAGTCCGACTCCTTCTTGGGTCCCTGGCGAGGTACTGACAGGACACTGGACCTTCTCTTTCTCCTTGTTGGAGCTCAGATGCTTGTCTACATAGCCTACACTCTGCAGTGAGCTCCTCCAACCCTTACACTACCTAGTCCCTCTGCATATTTCTCTTAGTATCTCTCTGAGGTGGGAGACCTAGATCTCTTCAGCGTCATACCCTTGATCTTTTTAACAGCAAAAGTGAAAGTAATGCCTTGCTCCCTCCCTTTTATAACCTCTAGCTGGGGCTTGCCCTTACCTAACAGCACCTGATGACCTATATTATATAACATTATTTATCCTACTTCTTACATGTAGGTACCGTATTTCTGCTGATTGCAGCACCTCCTGAGACTGCCATATCAATGAAACACCCAGTAGGTCATAGGCTTTATAGCGACACTCTGGCCAAGGCCTACTACTATTTTACCAAATCATGTATGGCAGTTGATTTTTTCCATTGTTCTTTTGCAGTTGGGTGGTCTATGTATACAAACCAATACACTGTCCATACTAGGCCTAAAATTACATGTATACGACCATGTATCTGCTTGGGACTTTTGCCCTGCAGGTGATGTGAAAAATATGAACATTAAAGATAATACATTAGGAATAGCAGCGGTTGCCAATGTATTTACTGTATATCTAGGGACCCAAAGCCTTATGGTTTTGCCATGCACCTGTGAACCTTTTGTGTCAGTTAAATAATATGGTTTAGTTAATAACACATTATTTGTCTGAGTTACAGTGGCTTTAGTAGTAGAGGAGGCAGACTTGTAATCATAGGATTTGTCCTTCAGATGGGTAATCATAGGATTTGTCCTACTGATGTGAAATAGCCTTTGACTGATTTGTGGCTCAGCCTCTCCCATTAGAATCCCAGTTCTGTTATGGCTAGGGAAACCTATATAACTTACAAATCTTTTTATTTAGGCAGTTTTGTTAGACCATATTTGGGGTCCCTATTTCACAAATAATTACATATAATTGGCCATAATTTACTTTGTCTCAATATACCTGCAACCCTCAGCTCAAAGAGAGGGGTCTGGCCTGCCAATAGGGAGAATTAAAAATATATTATTTACAGCATTCCAAAAAAAACAAAACACATAAAGATTGAATATTGAAATGTAAAGGGAACGCCGCTTTGGGTTGGATATTAAAACGTTGGTTCTAAAGCTGGCCACAGATGCAAAGATCCGATTGCACGAATCAACATACAATCAGACTTTCCCATCTCCCGACCTGCCATTAAACGGATACTGTCATTGGAAAAAATTTTTTTTTCAAAATGAATCAGTTAATAGTGCTGCTCCAGCAGAATTCTGCACTGAAATCCATTTCCAAAGAGCAAACAGATTTTTTTATATTTAATTTTGAAATCTGACTTGGGGCTAGACATTTTGTCAATTTCCCAGCTGCCCCTGGTCATGTGACTTGTGCCTGCACTTTAGGAGAGAAATGCTTTCTGGCAGGCTGCTGTTTTTCCTTCTCAATGTAACTGAATGTGTCTCAGTGGGACATGGGTTTTTACTATTGAGTGTTGTTCTTAGATCTACCAGGCAGCTGTTATCTTGTGTTAGGGAGCTGTTATCTGGTTACCTTCCCATTGTTCTTTTGTTTGGCTGCTGGGGGGGGGAAGGGAGGGGGTGATATCACTCCAACTTGCAGTACAGCAGTAAAGAATGATTGAAGTTTATCAGAGCACAAGTCACATGACTTGGGGCAGCTGGGTAATTGACAAAATGTCTAACCCCATGTCAAATGTCAAAATTGAATATAAAAAAATCTGTTTGCTCTTTTTGAGAAATGGATTTCAATGCCGAATTCTACTGGAGCAGCACTGTTAACTGATTCATTTTGAAAAAATTTTTTTTCCCATGACAGTATCCCTTTAAGATCAATATCTTACCATTCAGATCAAATAAAGTAGTAAAAGAACAGATGAGCCGATGTTCTGCCCCTGACAGCAATCGTAGACAAAGCTAGTGACAGTCTCCCACTGAAAATCATACGATCGGCAATACACGCAGAGATATTATCGGCAGCCGACAGAAATTTCCTAACCTGTCCGATCGACCAAACTACCGATCTCCGCCGGATGAAAAATGTCGGAACTCTCCACACACGGCCCGATTATCGGATCTTTGCGTCTATGGCCAGCTTTACAATCATCATTGAAAACCGCGAAGTCAATATTTTTACACAACACAAAAATAGACTTTCTCAAAGCAGAGCTATTAATTCCTTTTCAAATACAGTGAGGTGAAGAATTTTTCTTCTATTTTTGCCCAGAGGTTTATTTCTGCCTGACGCTAAATCTCCGGTGAAGCAGCAACACGGAGCCACTGGGGCAGCAGCTGTTTCTATGGGATGTGCTGTCTCTGCACTTCCACTTCAGCTCCACTTTACACATTGTGAATAAGAAGTATTTTATCCTTGACTGAAGATTTAAAACATTTTTAATTTATTTGGGGGTCATTGACACAATGTTTCTGCAGTCTGCAACTGTTAAATTAGAATTTTATTGTTTTACCCTTATTTTGAGGTCCCAAATGATCTTTAATCCTAAGGACCTCCATATTTCTACCTTTAGCCCTGTACATAAAGGGACATCCCTAGGCACAGTGATACCCATGTAACTCAAAGGGTTAAGCTGAAATTAAGAAAAAAAAAATCTTTCTCCTTCTCTGAGTCATTACACTGCAGAGTCAGGACAACAGGTCTGTTTACCTCGCTCAGTGAAAAATCGAGCTTTTACGTTAATTGGGTTAATTAGCCAGTTAGTGAAGTTCCTCATTTATCTGCCATAATTACATGCCACTCCTGTAAAGTGATCTGAGATGATTAAAGGGCAAGTAATGCACAGAGAAGAAAATGTATTTCAGTTGATTTATCAGTTATTGTTATCTAAGGGATCACACAAATTTCCCTACCCACTTAAATTCCTACAATTTGGGGATTATCACCTGGTGAAAATTTACAATAAACCTCCTCAGTGGAGCACATAGCTGCTTTTACTAGCTCATACTGTCTGTCTAAGACTTCTAGAGCCTTCTATAACAGGAGCTACCTGCCACAATCTTAAACTAAGGCTTAATCTTCTTAAAGTGGACCTGTCACCCCGACATAAAAAGCTGTATAATAAAAGTCATTTTCAAATTAAACATGAAATTCTTTTTTTTATTAAAGCATTCATAACTGTTGTAAACTCATTTAAAAATCTCAGCTGTCAATCAAATATTGCCTGCCCCTCCTCTATCCTTAGGCAGACAATTACTTTCACTTTCCATTCAGCACTTCCTAGATGTAACTGTACTCTCCACATTCCCCCTATTCTCTTAACCGTTTAATTGTGTAGCCAGGACATGGGGATGGACATCAGGTCCCCCATTCTGGTGCACAAACAAGATTCTGAGATGATGCAAGGCTTGAATTTAAAACAGTGTCCACAAAATGGCTGCTGCCTGCTTGCTATAATTATGAATTCCCAGACAGAAGGAAACAAGATTCAAATAATTTATATTGTGTAATTAAAGTTTATTTTGCTTGACTAATGTCATAAAATAGTATTCGGAATATTTATTTTTGGACGAGAGGTCCCCTTTAATGAAGAAGAGCCACTTATGGACCAAGTGAAGAAAATCCCTCCACTGAGCATAGACACAAATTCTCAGAGTTGGTTAATTCCTTCATATATCCTACATCTGTATTTCCCTCTCCATGGGCTCCATCGACAGGGTCAGATGGGACACCTTGAACCCTCCCCCCCCGCCAAACCTGAACTTCTCTCCACCCTGAGAGCTGCACCCTCTCTTCCACGGTTTTGGATACAACAAGATAAAATACGGTATGCTCAAAGGGGGATTGTAGGTACGACTGGGGGCCCAGGTGGGTGTGCAGGCCCCTGATGTAGCAGCCCTGGTTGGCTTTGAACCCCTCCAGTCCCAACACTGCCCATCAAGATGGCATTTCTCTCTATTTCGCTGCCACATTTTAAATCTTGCCCTACTGCCAACCTCAAAGAAGCTGAATGTCATTTTAGTACACTGTGATGTCACTGATGGGTTCTGGATGCCAATCTGACTTTTCTGTTGTTAAACTACAACTCTTTGCATCCTGTATGAGCTTCAATTGAACAAGAGCTTGAGGGCTGTCGGTTGGATCATTCCTACTGAAGTTCAGATGGAGCAGATGCGGGGGCCATCATGTTACACCCATTCATTTCAAAAGGAAAAGACGTGACAGAACTATATTTAAATAGAGTGACCTTGTGGGACACAAGGCGCCAACTGTCTAGATAAAATTTGCTCTATCTGTTGATTTTCTCCTCTGAAGAGATGTATAATTTTATTTCTGTTGCTGAATAAATGATCATTCCAAGCTTTTAGGACTTTTTCAGGTGGCCGACTACAAACCTAGAAATATATACGTATGTGGTTTTTTTTTTTCTTGTCCCATTTTTTACGCAGTTTGTCGAATCCCTGACGCAGGTTTTGATCCGGCTGTAGGTTTGCTTGCCCTTTGGTTAAAATGTATGTGGATGAGTGCACTGATGTGTGAGAGAACAGGGGGGGGGGGCGAATTCTCCAGCTGCAGAGAGAGAGATAGAGGGTGGGGGCTCATATAAATTCACACTCCTGACGTTACTAGTGAGATTCCTGGGATTTTTTTTTCTCTATAAAAAAGCAAGGTTGGCAGTTCAATTGATTTCCCTTCACCCCCCCCCCCCTATTTGAGGAAACCCCTCATGACAATGCATACTGATACAGGCTAAGCAAGATCTCAGCATCCTCGTCTCTTCGCAGCAGTCACTATGTGTTGCAGCAAGTCACTGGCTTCTTCCCAAACGACGAGCTGCAGCATTTTCCTTCCTTCCATGGAATAATTTCAACCCACTTGAGCTGGCATGACTACCCCAGACGAGTGCTACTGAGTAGGCGTCTGCATCCTCCGACATGCTAATTCTTTCCACACCTGCTTTTCCCAGTGTAAAACTAATTGGACCCTGTGGAAAAGGGGGACCCAGCATTTGCTGCACCACCGATTCCCACCAGCCAAGGATGAGATGCCTGAATGGAGCCGGGGTAGCCAGGAGTGAGGCGTGAGGATAACTGACTTCTGAGGGGGGTCTGTGCTGTATGTTGCACTTCATGAGCGGCGGAGCTTGACTTGCTCTGGTTCCTGTGAAGATCTCAGTGCTGTTGCTGCACTGAAGGAATGTCCCCTATTGTTAAAAAACCTGACTGCTTTACACCAATGATTTGCCACTGCAAAGTTGCATGCACCAACAACACTTTGTCGTTGATGTTTGGATGCAAGGTAAGGCTTCCTTCTTGTCTGTCTTCCGGTGCCTGGACAGAGCACTTTGCAAAATGGGTAAAAATCAGTAGCACATTCTGGTGTTCAAGCTTTAGAGCTCTGTGTCGTTCCAACTGCCAGCTATAGGAATGCATAAATAAAAAAGTTATTAGTAGACAGACATGTTCTGATAGACTCAGAACTGTTAGAACTATGCAGTTTTCCCCAATAAAACATTTTTAATATAATAAGCAATAAATAACATAATTATAATGATGGATTATAATGGTCTTTGAGGTATCCTTTCTGGGGTCTTGGCCGGCAGATTGAATAATATTCTAGAGTCTCGTTGCAAATATTTTATTTAATGGACCCTAACACATTCCCCCAAGACATTTGTTACAGCTAATGATGGTCACTGCCTTCAGGAAATGGAAAAGTCTCCCTTACATGGTCAATAAAATATCATCATAAATAGTAGGTAGTAGAAGAAGGAGCTTCACCTTGGAATTTACCATCTAAGCAGAGTTGCAGTTGGTCTGGAGTTTTCGAAATTCTTTTGGTGTTTGCAGAGCTGTCCCACATTGGACCCTCAGAGCAGTAGGGGAGGATAGTAGGTGTAGCAGTGCCTTATGACAGCAGGTCAAGATTGCATCAGTAAAATAAAGTGCATAAACCTATCTTGGCCCAAAACCTCAATTGTAGTTCAACATTGGTTACAGTGAACCCCTTTGCCCAGCTGGGCCCTTGTGATGGTTGAGGAGGAAGGTTGCGTTGTGGAACTAAACCTCTCAGCTGCACAATATAGAGAGATGGAACACCAGAGGTTTTTGAACAACCAAAAAACATTTATACTCACAGCAGATCAATGGAGTAGATAGATGGCTGCAATATCCAATGAAATGGAACTACTGTGGAGATGGTCTGTCAGGTTGAAAGAAGCTCCTTAAAGGCTACCAGCATAGTGATATTGATCCCCTCCAGTAGAAATGTTCAGGGAGTATATACTAGGCTGAATCCATTTTTCTTATTGTGGTTCCTTAACTTTAAGGCCAATTATGTCTAAGGGAGAGTTACATCCAGCTATCAATCCTTAGTTAAGCACATGGCTGCTCTTGCTAGCTACAGCTGTCCAACTTATGTTCCTAGAATGTACTAAGACAGTTACTATTGTATTACTTTCTAACGTCCCTGTTCCCTTTAGGGCGGAACTACTTACTGAGGCCTTGTTGTCCCATGCCTCCCAGCAGACATACAACCTGTATCACAGCGAATAAGGTTTGGGATTTCCAAACACAATATTGAAGTTAAAGAGGAACACCCCCCCCCCCCCGGACCAATGCAAATACTAACTGGTTAACCCAGATACTAGGAAAAACAACTGATTTGCCACCGATTGGACAGACCTACTGAAATAAGAAGAAAGCCTCACAAAGTCTATTTTGACTAAAAACAGGCCTAGGTTTTTTTGGTTACTTCCTTTTTTATTCATCCCCTCTTGAAAGCAAAACTTAGAATGATATTTACTTGGTCAAGGACCCGGGCAACCAAGTAGACTCAGGTTGTGCTTGGACCTTGCCAAACTGAGGTCCAAACTGAGGCTCCAGCACCTGCACCCAATTGTAAGATGATCCCACTAATATGTGTAGCCCCATCCCTAAACCTCAAAGAAGATTATCTGTTTTTCAAATATATAGGACCCACTTAGCCCTCTATAGAGACAGACTAACCAGCATAAGCTACTCTTATAACTTTCCTGATGACGGTGAAGACCAATTACCTACTTTTTTAGGAATGTTGTCTAGATAATAAAGTTCCCCCCTTTTCTAAACGGGTCTTCTATGATGTCCTCTAAGTTTAGAAATATTAGAAGAGACATAGGGGCTGGTTTATCAAATATCTAATTGAGGAATCCTTAAGGGTTCCCAGCAGTTTCCCCATTTAGCAAAGCTTTTCTGACAGTCAGGAGCAGTTTACTGGCGGTCAGGAACGTTTATCAAAATATTTATCAAACCTGATACATGTATCAATTCATTAGAAGGTTTCCAAAGCACCCAAATGCCTCTATGGGGTGATAGTGCTCAGGGCAGCTCAGCAAGTCAAGCCTTATGCACTTCACATCACTATGAAGATATAAATTTATGTATCAGCGTATCAAGAGGCATAAGTCAGAAAAACTCACAAGAACCCCTTTAATAAATTCTGATTTGCAGAGGAACCAGCTTCTGTCACTGCAAATAGAAATCCAACGACAGAAAGTGGTGATGTATTAATCTAGAAGTGCAAGCATGTAGCGTACGGGAGCGTGCAATGACTGTCAGGATTCATTAGTGCCGCCTAGAAGGGTGCTCTCTTTTAATTTGCCTGAAAGTTGTATGACAAATAGATGTTACCATGTTAGCTAATTAAGCAAATGCAAGAACAATCTTATAAAGACAAACAGAGGTAAAGTGGAAATGTGTAGAATGGTATCGGCATGGGCTTTTGAGACACACTGACCACTTTTTTGGGGTGAATGTTTACAATTAAAGGTGATCAACCACGACTATCTCTTTTTACAGTTTTGGTAATTATCCCATTTTAAGAGTTTTTGTAAACAGGAAAGGCATTTATGGATAGGGAGGGCCAAGTGGTGGAGTCCTCATTTGAAAACTCAAGGTCCAGATGGTTCGATTTCTTAATGCTTGCCTGGAGTAGGTGTAAAGTGTAACGCTATGGGTGTGTCTTGCACCTATAGGTGCTTCCAAGTGAGGGCTGTGGACATGAAAGTCTTTGGGATGCCTGAAGACATTTAGGGCCAGATCAATTAAGGCTCGAATTGAAAATTTGAATTGAAAATCAAAATTTTCAATTATTTTTATGTTTGAAAACTGTCTAATTTCGACTAGGGAGTTATTCAAATTGGATTTGAGCTTTTTAAAAAATTAGAATTAGATTTTCAAGATTTATCATACTCTGGCCCTTTAAGAACTCGAATTCGACTATTCGGCACCTGGAGTAGGTGTAAAGTGTAACGCTGTTGGTGTGTCTTGCACCTATAGGTGCTTTCAAGTGAGGGCTGTGGACATGAAAGTCTCTGGGATGCCTGAAGACATTTGGGGGCAGATATATTAAGGGTTAAATTGAAAATAGAAATTATAATTTTACATTTTTTTATATTTACATTTTTGTCTAGGGAGTTATTCATGGAGCTTTGTAAAATAATTGAATTCGATTTTCGAAAGTGATCATACTCTGGCCCTTTTAGAACTTGAATTTGACTATTCGCCACCTAAATCCTACCGAATCGCTGTTTTAGTCAATGGGAGAGGTCCAGGGAGTTGTTTGCAGTCTTCCTGACATTCAACTTTTTTTCGGAGAAAAAACTCCAATCGAGTTTTTAAAATTCAAATTCGATTAGAGTTTTCAGGTCGATTCCATCTATCCGGGTTTAAAAAATGCAATCTTTTTTTATTATTAATAATTTAGATTGGTCGAATTTTGAATTTATGGAAGTTTAAGGGAGTTTTTACAAACTCACATGAATTCGAAATTTGACCTTTGATAAATGTGCCTCCCCGAGTTAATTGACACGCTGAAACCCTGCAGTGGTGCTGACATCTTTGGAGAGGTGTGCTGATGTTTGTAGTTTCTTGAAATAATTAATGTGTTAGAAATGTGCTCCCTAAACTTAACACACTTACTACTGCAAGTTCCCTCAGACATAACAATTTTTGTACAAACTAATCTTGTGCAACCAATGGATTCTGTCTGGGAATCAACTGCATGAAATACATTCGGAGCAGGAAAAATAATTAGATTATTAAATCAGCAGTTTTGTTTTTATTGCAATGACAGTCAACACTGTTTCTTAGGCCCTCAGAAAGCGTTGCTTGGGCATGTTTGAACTTCTGAAGGTGTTGCTTGTGCAGATAAGACTTTTTGAACATTTTTCTTGGAAAAATCTAACATTCTTAAGGCCAAACTTAAGCTTATCTGAAATTTTGAAGGTGTTCATTATGCAGATAAGACTATCTGAACATCTTCCTTTGAAATATCTGCCCTTCTAGAGGTGGTGGCACACGTTCAGATTCGGGAAGATTAATCATCCAGATCAGCAGGTATATATATTGAAGCAAAAATTGTCCAAACTGTCCTACCAGCTGTTATTGAACTACATTCCCAAGAGTAACAACACTTGTACAGTAGGTTAGAAACAGTTTTAGAGCCATTAGAAAATATTCATGATGCAAGAGATTCTTCTCCAGTTGGAGGACCTCCAGTCTCCCTTCAGTACCTTCTGTACCATGGACCTTGTCTCTAGTTCAAGGCAAAACTAATATCTTCAGTATCATCATAACTACGTTGCCTCTCTTTAAAAAGAAATCAGAAAAATTTAAAAAAGAACAAACTCCTGTGGCCTTGTTGATCCAGACAACACTGTTGATCTAGCCACTGTGTTGGCATTGGAATTTATATACATAAACATAGTCTGAATATTAGACTGTTGCCCTTTGTCTTTGAAATCAACATTCTAGCTAATTCTTCCTTTGTACCAGTCTCAGGAAAAACCAAGCTCAGCCTGTTTATCCAGGTTGATTGAAGCTAAAGATGAGAGTGAAGCTTGAGAGACTGCTCTTAAAGCAGAAAATCCTTTATAGTAAAATAACATTTTGATATCATACCTATAAAGTGTTTCAGTGAAAGTTCAACCATGCCCAGTGGCTACTTAAATCCATGTGGGGCCCACCCACAATCCTATGGAGCCCTACCTGTTTACTGACAATGATTGAGTAGTAAGTAGTGATGGGCGAATTTTTCCAGTTTTGTTTTTGAGGCAAAATTCAAAAATTTCCCACAAAATTTGCGAAACGGGCTAAAAATTTGCGAGCCGTGAATTTTGAAGCCGGCTTCAATTCACGGGCGTCAAAATTGATGCCGGCAATTTTCGCCACCAAATTTTCACAACAATTTCGCAAATGTATTCACTGCCGGCGAAACACACAGATTTGCTGAGAATAAATTCGCCCATCACTAGTAGTAAGCCATGCTGAGGAAACTTGAAAATTCAGTATCTTCCATGAAGAATAGATAATGTAGACTTTGAGCTTTGACTGGGGTGTGAGCATCCAATAGGAAAATGTTTATCTGCTGTTCTTGAAATGATTAGGATGCTATGGAGTACATGGGAAGTGGTGGCATGTTGGTGGGACATAGACCTGACCATGCTCCATCTGCATGTAATTTAAAAATGTTTACACCTTCATATGCTTGACATTTTTTGGGATGTTGCATTGAAAGGATACCCAGATCTGTCAATCCTAATGGAGACACCCGTACAATACAACCTTGGAAAAGGAAGAGCAAGAGTGTGGTCAGGAAGTAACTAGGGATGGTTTAGTAATAATAGGTTCTAGTCAAATTATTAGAGAACATATTTGGGTTTGTCAAAGCCATGGCCAAAACTCACTTGGGTTCATTTTCCAGGAGGCATACCAGCCAAAAAAAAACAAAAAACGGTGGTGCATAGTTAGTGCAGTAACACTTGTGTTGCGTGGGCCCTAAAAGAAAGTTCTTATCTTAGTCAACACATGGAATCCTGGTAAGGACGGTGTCACAATATCATGCTTATTTTTTTTATCATGCTTTTATTTTTTCCCTGGGCCACTGCAATTTTTCCTTTAAAGGACACTGACCAAGGGAAAACAAGTAGCTCCTGAAAACACTAGGGGGTGTCTCACACATTAGCTCCCCCACAGTGATTTTAGCTTTCCTTGTTCATTACAGCTGCAATTTCTAAAGAAACTATGAAGATTCTACAAGGGTGTCTTATCCACTTTCTCACACGCAAATATTCTTTGCAATTTCTTTTGAAAACTTATATCAGTACTGCAGGGGCGCCAATCTGCTTTTATTAAAGACTGGGTACAGGACCAAAACTAGGGGTAGGCAGGAGAGGCAGCTGCCTAGGGCTCAATGATAGGGGGGCTCTGGGCAACTACCTCTAAAATTGTCTTCTGCCTACCTCTAGTCCATGTTCTTACTCCCCTTCCTTCCCTCTGTCACCCACCCCTCCGTCATTCTCCCCACCCTCCTGTCACCCTCTCCTCCCTCCTGTCACCCTCCCCTCTATCACTTTCCCCTCCCTCCTCTCTGTCACTCTCCCCTCCCTCCTGTCACCCTCCCCTCCATCTCTCTCCTCACCCTCCTGTCACGCTCCCCTCCGTCTCTCTCCCCTCCATCACTCTGCTCTCCGTTGCTCTCCCCTCCCTCCTGTCACTCTCCCCTCTGTTGCTCTCCCCTCCATTGCTCTCTCCTCCCTCCCCTCCGTCACTCTCCCCTCCATTGCTCTCCCCTCTGTTACTCTTCCCTCACTCCTGTCACCCTCTCCTCCCTCCTGTCACCCTCCCCTCTATCACTTTCCCCTCCCTCCTCTCTGTCACTCTCCCCTCCCTCCTCTCACCCTCCTTTCCATCTCTCTCCTCACCATCCTGTCACGCTCCCCTCCGTCTCTCTCCCATCCATCACTCTGCCCTCCTTTGCTCTCCCCTCCCTCCTGTCACTCTCCCTTCTGTTGCTCTCCCCTCCGTTGCTCTCCCCTCCCTTCCCTCCGTCACTCTCCCCTCAATTGCTCTCCCCTCCGTTACTCTTCCCTCACTCCTGTCACCCTCCCCTCCATCGCTCTCCCCTCCACCTGTCACCCTCCCCTCATTTGTTCTCCCCTCCGGCACTCTCCCCTCTGTTCCCTCTGTTGTTTTCTGCTCCCTCCACTTTGTTGCTCTCCCCTCCAACACTCTCCCCTTCCTCCTGTCAACCTCAACTCTGTTGCTCTGATTCGGGCAAATCCTTCATGATAGATTAGGGATTCATCTGAACCCTAAGAAAGTGGATTTAGATTTATTTGATTGTTAGTTGTTAATTGCTAGAACATGTAAATGGCAGGTAGAGAGAAGAGAGTACACCTGTCTTGAGGAGAGTCCAGAGTTCACAGGGATACACCTGACTTGCACCTGGGACACTGTGCTGGAAGTGACACTATTCACACACAAACCCTCATTTGTGCCTCATTCATTTTTTATTTGCCATTAACATGGATTTGTGCCACATTAACATTTAATTATGACTACAGAGGAAAGCAAAGCAGGAAGGAGCGAGTAATTATTGATGTGAACAAGGCAATTGGGAGAATGGTATTGACACATAAAGGGCTCCTGAAAATAGACTGAATGCATGAACTGTTGAAAGAGTTGTTATTTTTAAATGATTGACTTGATAATGAAGGAGAAGGATAATTTCGCTTTTATCAATTGTGCGTAAGGTATAAGTATCCTGCTCTTATTAAGAACAAATGAATGTGTTGTGTCTCGTTTCTTCCTGAAAAAGCTACAATTTCTTTCTCATTAAAGTCCCAGGACAGCAGGGGTTCTATTTTTTAACCTCCCTTAATCTTACACAATATGTGCTGCCGACAAGGCCACTTGAGAAAACTGCAAAGAAAAAGGAGCAGATAAGAAGGACAGAACAAAGCTGCTATAGCATTCACACAACTATGCAAATAATACAACTCAACTTTATTTATTTTTTCTTTTACTGAGCCCAAATGTAATATTGTGCATTAATACTTGTTGTTCAGGTACCTGGGTGCAGTATATAACACCAGGGATCACAGAAACTTCATTCTGCACTTGTAGGGCTTAGGCAAACATCAACTGATTTATTATACTCTCAGCATGTGTTTGTGGTATGGTCACAGAACAACCCCTCAGTGACTTCTTATATCCTTATCATTTACAGTAGGGGGTACATTATCCCTTATAATACATGAGTGATACTCAGAGTTCCCTGTATAACTCAGCCTGCAGCCTTGTGCCTTTATATGGTCACAGAACAACCCCCTCAGTGACTTCTAATATCCTTATCATTTACAGTAGGGGGTACATTATCCCTTATAATACATGAGTGATACTCAGAGTTCCCTGTATAACTCAGCCTGCAGCCTTGTGTCTTTATATGGTCACAGAACAACCCCTCAGTGACTTCTTATATCCTTATCATTTACAGTAGGGGGTACATTATCCCTTATAATACACGAGTGATACTCAGAGTTCCCTGTATAACTCAGCCTGCAGCCTTGTGCCTTTATATGGTCACAGAACAACCCCTCAGTGACTTCTAATATCCTTATCATTTACAGTAGGGGGTACATTATCCCTTATAATACATGAGTGATACTCAGAGTTCCCTGTATAACTCAGCCTGCAGCCTTGTGTCTTTATATGGTCACAGAACAACCCCTCAGTGACTTCTAATATCCTTATCATTTACAGTAGGGGGTACATTATCCCTTATAATACATGAGTGATACTCAGAGTTCCCTGTATAACTCAGCCTGCAGCCTTGTGCCTTTATATGGTCACAGAACAACCCCTCAGTGACTTCTAATATCCTTATCATTTACAGTAGGGGGTACATTATCCCTTATAATACATGAGTGATACTCAGAGTTCCCTGTATAACTCAGCCTGCAGCCTTGTGCCTTTATATGGTCACAGAACAACCCCTCAGTGACTTCTAATATCCTTATCATTTACAGTAGGGGGTACATTATCCCTTATAATACATGAGTGATACTCAGAGTTCCCTGTATAACTCAGCCTGCAGCCTTGTGCCTTTATATGGACAGAACCCTTTAGCGTCTGACATTTATAACTGATCTTCTTAAAAGTATTAATATATCACACATGTAACAGGAAATGTGAAAGCTGTCTGATATCTAATTTGCTAAGCTATGTATATTGTTCTTAGGCAAAAAAATGCAAAACCCTTTGATGTTAGTTTCCCTTTCCATTGAAACGTCAGGGTTTTCTTTCTTCAGGTCTTTTTGCTGGATAATGATTTCCTACCAATAAATTAATTTTTAATTCTAGGTCAAGTAAGAAAAAGGAATATAACAACGTAATTATAGAATTTAGCCTAATTTCCATTGTCCCCGTGTGCCTTTTTGTGAGTGAATAAGTGATACAGATATGTGGGTTTTTGTTACAAAAGTGAGCAAGTTGTACCAACACGAGACGACATTAATAGAAGTTACTCACTGTTACTTGTGGAAGATCTGCACTAATCTGCCCTGTTCTGTATTTTCTGCTCTTTCTGTTGGACCCATTAACATTTAATGCAACTTTTGCCTCCTTGTTTGTTGGTGTGACCCTTGTGACTTTTAGGGTGGTGGCACATGTAGCGATTTGGGGAGATTAGTCGCCCAGCAACAAATCTCCTCTTCTTCGGGCGACTAATCTCCTCAAAATGCCTTCCAGCTGGCGGAATGTGAATCGCCAGCGGAATGGCACTTGGATCGATTCGTTTTCCGAAGTTGCCTCATGAGGAAACGATCCGAGTGCCATCCCGCCGTCGATTCACATTCCGTTTGTGATTTGCTGCATTGGACGGTCACTTCATTGGGGGGGGGACATTGGGGTACATGATGGTCAGTAATTGGCCAATCGTATGTCAAACTTATAGCATCCTGCCCAGTTTTTTGGAGGGCTGTCCAGGTGACAAAAATTTGTTTGATAAAAAATCCCCCTAGCCATCGAGGGAGACTTTCCACATAATCCATTGGCTGAGGGTGGCACCAGACCTAAATACGTTGCTGCTGAAGGGTGCAGAACACAATAGGGTCCAATAGGGTACTTGCTGCCTGCTCTATGGCAGGGGGGAAAGGACCGTGCCCAGTGATGCTATACCATTAGCCACATTTTAGCAGGGTTGCCGCTGCCTGGTATTTCACTGGCCTACCAGTAAAGTAACAGCCAGGGCCAACCTAAATAACTTCTTCCAGGTCAGCCTTGTCTCCTCCTGTACCTTTATCTGCCAAAATTTCTGCTGCAGTCCTGTGCCGTCCCTTCTACATCTCTTTTATATAAACGAGGTGGAAACCCTAGACATGCAGTACAGATAATGGTCAAAGGTCCTGTCTGTATGAACACTTAGAAGGTTCAATTACAAACTCAAGGGCAAAGTGCAAAAGGAGTGCAAAAAACACTTTCAGTCTGCCAATTTTGTAGAGTACTCTTCTAGCCCCTTAATTCCTCTTTACATTCACTAGGGGCAGTTCTATAGGCTGCCTGTATTTCTACAACCAAAATGACTTATCAGGGCTGCTAATGATGCTGAAAGCAATGGGAGGACTCTGTGAGCCCTGGGTACTGAATAAATCAATGTGGGACTCTGGGGAACCTATTCTCTTATATTATACAGGAGGCTCCAGCATTTTATTTTCTTCTGTTTAAACAAAACCTGAATAATTCATTCTTCCAATTCCATTCTGAAGTTTCCTTTTGGGAAGTGCAATGTGTGAATTATTGAAATAAACTGGTATTCAAGGGGCAAGCGGCTTGTTTGGGTTATTTATTTGCTGTATTGCTTTTTATTTCTTCCCCTCCCAAAAGTTTATTTTGCAATACTGAGTTGAGTTTGGGTTTCTTTCATTATTTTTTTTTTCATTTCTTTATCACCAATCAATCCTTTATCCTTGGATCCAGCTCAATATGAAACATAACAGATAGAGACAAGAGACCCAATGCCCGCCGCTGCCATCCCCAGCATTAGGAGTCTGTCACTAAATCAATCGGGAGAGCCGTGACTGTCATCCGAATTGGAACTGCAAAGTCACCCGCTGAGAGGACTCGTTTTGTTTTGCAGATGATGACAGAGGCAGAATACAGTCAGTTCGTAGTGTGTTACTGATACTTCCTCTGAATAGTGTGATATGTGCTGAGATATTTGTAGATTTCTATTCACTCAAATACAGCTAAAGTTATAGCAGAAGGAATGTGTCATTTGTCTTTGGGAATTGTCCTGTGTCACCTCCCTTCGACTGCAGTCTGTAGTGTATTGAGTTGCTCTCAACACTTTTCCTCCAAAACACGTCCGTTTGCCTGGGTGGTGCAGTTGCTACAGCCAATAGGAGACACCCAGGGTTGATTTTTGTCCTTTAAATCTACTTAATGGAGAAAAACTATTCTTTGGTGACCATAAGGCTCATTTCCAAATGTAGAGTAGAGTAGACAATGTAGAGTAGAGTAGAAAATGTAGTGTAGTGTAGACAATGTAGAGTAGAGTACACAATGTAGAGTAGAGTACACAATGTAGAGTAGAGTAGACAATGTAGTGTAAAGTAGACAATGTAGAGTAGAGTATACAATGTAGAGTAGAGTACACAATGTAGAGTAGACAATGTAGAGTAGACAATGTAGAGTAGACAAAGTTGAGTGGAGTAGACAATGTAGAATAAAGTAGACAATGTAGAATAAAGTAGACAATGTAGAGTACAGTAGACATTGTAGTGTAGAGTAGTCAATGTAGATTAGACAATGTAGAGTAGAGTAGACAATGTAGAATAAAGTAGACAATGTAGAGTACAGTAGACATTGTAGTGTAGAGTAGACAATGTAGAGTAAAGTACACAATGTAGAGTAGAGTGCACAATGTAGAGTAGATTAGACAATGTAGAGTAGAGTAGACAGCGTAGAATACACAATATAGAGTAGAGTAGACGATGTAGAGTATAGTACACAATGTAGAGTAGAGAACACAATGTTGTACCCAGCTTGCCTTTTTTTTGGCACCTGAAGCTATTACATCCACAACTACACGTGTGTTTTGGTGCATCCGGCATGATTGATTTGAAAAGTCTTGATTGTATTATTTTGTGAGCTCAGTGTTAAAGTGAAGCCTGCACATGATTCTATTGTGAGAATCTTGGAATTACTGCCTTATGGAAGGTGGTGTTATTTCTATGTTTCTGTTTGGAACCAGAGGCAGGTGAAACACATTGGCGCTGGGCAAAGGGAAGAGCTATAGGGAAGTGCAAGATAGGGGCAGACCAGGCGTCGAGCCCTCACCCCTGAAAACATATGTAAGCGTACAAGCGTGTACGGGCACGAGCAAGTGAGCACAATTTTAGTTGGACTAGAGGTAGGCAACAGGGGAGGTACGTGCCTGACACCCCCCAAGTTTTTTGCCCTAGGCACGTGCCTCTTCTGCCTACCCCTAATTCCAGACCTGGTCCAGGGAGCATTTATTGATGCAAGTACAGTAATAAATGGTGTCAATATGTGCAACATTATATTCATAAATGAGTCCTTATGGGTTCCCGGGGCATTTTAAAAGCTATCCATTGTACCCAGGGCTGGGGCTGATTTTAGGATTTAACAAAAACACATTTTTCCAGCAGTGTATTTAGGTCTGGAGCTGTCCTAGGTCCCCTTTAGTGTAATGTGCAAATGTGACCTCATGGATGGGGTGACGTCACTTCCATCACTCACCACTCCAAGAGTCATATTCCCAGAATCCTGAGATTCATGGCGGCTGCATGTGTATATTAAGTATATCATAAAGTATATTACATTTCAGGGGTACATGTTGAGAATTCATTGCCCCTATAGATGGAAGCCTTGGTGTTCTTTTAAGGGGGGTCCCTGTTCTCCACCCACAAAGTCACTGCATAACCCAAATATTTCGGAAATTAAGGAGATCATTTCTTCACCAGTAGAAATATGTTGCTGGGTTTGTAAAAACAACTTTATTTTTCCAATCATACAATATTCCAGTTTTACCCCTTTTGACTAAGTAGAACCATATCTGGATGATGATTCAAAGCTTCATTTTAGGATGACAAGCCCTATGAGGATCAGACAGGTTTTCAACACGTGCTATTAAATCTCTGTGTGTCCTGTTTTTAATGTTCAATATGCTGTTTTCTTTCAATCCACATTTTTCTTAATTAATACCATTAGCGGCTCTTTCACTGAGCAAGCCATTGGCAGGAATAATAATGGAGGAGTTGGTCTCTTGATAAGCTGATGGCAGATTGCTCCGTTCCTCTCCCTTCCAAACGTCTTTTATTGAAGTCTATAAAAGATATAGGAATATAACAGCTGCATATGGATCCCGGGGGTCTTGTCTGACTCATTCAAAGTTTGGACTAGAAAAACATCCTTGGCTCAAGGTCCTCAACTCTAAAGCTGATTATAGGTGAAAACTGTGACATGCCCGATGAGCAGAAGACATGTTATTGTTTTGATAATAACATGCCTTCACCAAATAAATCATAGCGTGAACAATTACTCGGAGATATAAAGACATTTATGTTAACATTTCTGAACTTTGCATTCAATGTCTTTTGTCCTTGACTATTAATAATTCTAAGGCCTTCTTTATAATAGACCAGTTAGTCTGACGTCAGTGGTAGGAAAGCTTTTCGAAGGGTTAGTAAAGGATAAGACTGGACTTCATAATACTATGGGGCAAATTCACTAATATTCGTAGTTGCGCCAGGCGTAACTTCGCCGCACTTCGCCACACTTCGCCAGGCGTATTTTCGCCAGCGCTCCGCAAATTCACTAAAATCCGAAGTTGCGCACAGGGGTAGCGTAAGGTTGCGAAGTTGCGCTAGCGTTTATTCGCTAAGCGAAGCAAAGTTACGCTAGCGATGGTTAATTTGCATACGGCGCCAAATTCAAATTTCAATGGAGGAATACGTAGAATCACTACAAATGCCTGGGAAACCTTCAAAACATCAAATAAAATTTTTTTTTTGCCCTACACATGTGCCCACTGTATAGTTAAGTTGCCATGAGTTAGGAAGTGTAGGGGGGAAGGAGGGGAGCCCCAAAAAATGTTCGATCTTTTTCAGCCTATCACCCATGATATAGAAAAAACGCCAGCGTTTTTTGGGACTTAGAATAAATTTGAACTTTTTTTGAAGCAATCCCTATCTACTCTATTGCGCTTCGCCTGGTCTGAGATGGCAAAAGAAGTCTAGCGTAAAAGGTAGCGTTCAGTGCACTACGCGCGTTAGTGAATTTGCGTAGTTACATCCGTAGCGAAAATTTGCCTTGCGTAAGGGTGCGAAGTAACACTAGCGAATTTACACCAGCGTTCGTTAGTGAATTTGCGAAGTAACGAAAATGCCCAACGCTAGCGAATTGACGCTAGCGTTCGGCGCTTCGGCACTTAGTGAATTTGCCCCTATGAGTTTGTGACAACATGGTTTTATGTGTAAAAGATCTTGCCAGACTATTTCTTTTTATGAGAAGGTGAACAGAGACCTCGATTCTGGGATGGCAGTGGATGTGATTTACTTAGACTTTGCTAAAGCATTTGATACAGTGCCACACAGAAGGTTACTGGTTAAATGAAGGAATGTTGGCCTGGAACATAGTATTTGTACCTGGATAGAGAACTGGCTAAAAGATAGACTCTATCGGTAATTCGCTCCCTAACGCCAGGCGAATTTGTGATCTGGCGAATAAACGTAACTATGTAAATTCACTAAGATGTGGATTTTACCTCTTGCGCCAGATAGATAGGAGTTCCTTAAAAAATAGTTGAAAATTTTACCAAAAAAATTGATAGATAGATAGGAGTTCCTCAAAAAATAGTTGAAAGTAGTTGAAAATTTTACCAAAAAAATTGTCCCTAAAAACGCTGGTGTCTTTTCCTTTTTTCAGGTTAATAGGCTGCAAAAGAGCGTAAATTTTTTTTGGGGGTAACCAGCTTCCCCCTACATTTCTTAGCATATGGCACATAAACTATACACTGGGCTCATGTGTAGGACAATATAACAACTCTATTTTATTTTATATAAGTTTCCCAGGCTTGTGTAGTGTAATATATACGTCCATTGTACTTTAACTTCCCGTCGTATGCAGATTAGCCAACGCTAGCGCAGCTTCGCTTTGCTTGGCACAGTAACGCCAGTGCAACCTGGACGCAACTTCAAATTTTAGTGAATTAGTGTTGCCCTGGCGAATCTACGCCTGATGAAGTGTTGCGCTGTGGCTGTGATCGAAGCTGTCGCTGGCGAATTATCTGAGCTTAGTAAATTTGCCCCTAAATGTCCAGTTGCCTTTGACTTAATTCTACTAGATCTAGGTGTGTTGTTTAGGCTTTTTATAAATGTAGTGTAATAGCAAAAAAAGATGGCTTACATATGACTGAAATGGTGTACGGATTTAACCCTTGAAATACCAGGTCGGGATAAGACACTGAGATGAAAGAGATGGTCTGTGTTGGACATTGTACAGAAAGCACTGTGCTTTAATTGGAGATGGGGGTAAAGTTCTAGAGCTACTGTATGTTTGGAGGCTAATTATACTTTATAGTAGATAAGGATGATTGATACCAGCCAACACCAGTGGAAATGTACACTTGGGAAATGAATACAGGTATTGTATCTAATCAGCACCAAAATACCGGAAGGACATCTCCCATAGGGGTATATTTATCAAAGAGTGAAGTTAGAAGTCCGCAGAGTGAAATACCGCCTCTCACCATTCATTTCTATGGGAGTTTTAAAGGTGAATTTATCAAATGGTGAACTTTCACTATCACACTTTGATAAATATGCCTTTAAAAACCCATCGAAATGAATGGAGAAAGGCGGCATTTCACTCTGCGGACTGTGGAGATCTCTAACTTCACTCTTTGATAAATATACCCCTTTGACTTAATCCAATAATTCCCTTTTTAAAAAAAAAAAAAAATCCCTTTTTCTCTGTAGTAATAAAACAGGACTTTGTACTTGATCCCAACCAAGATACAATTAATCCTCATTGAAGGCAAAACAATAATATTTAAATGATTTTGTAGTGAACAAAGTATGGTGATCCAAATTATATAAAGATCCCTTATTCGGAAAAACCCCAGGTCCCAACTGTTTTGGATAACAGGTCCCATACCTGTATGTGGAAGGTCCAGAAGGTTCTTGCGACTGAACACTTATATTCAAAACCAGTTTTAATGAAATTTCCATACAACTCAGATGCTCACGCACTCTCAGCTGAGACTGTAAAGGGGGGTTGTAGCAGTGTATAAAGTATTGTTTCCAATTCCCTCCTCAAAATAAAACATATAAAAACTGACTGTAGTTTAAATCATTTAAAGTTCTAACATGTTAATGAGCTGCTTGTTTAAGCAATTTACCCACTGGTTTGATCTTCCTCTTACCTCTGTTTTCTGATCAGTCTCATTATGTAGGTGCTGCTCTGCTTTCCTCCTGTAAATTCAACATCTGCCAGGCTATATATGTCACATTACTGACTGGATATTATATTTTTCTTTCTTTAAAGGAGAACTAAACCCAAAAAATGAATGTTTTTAAAATGCCATATTTTATATAGGGAATTTATTGCAGGAGGCTAAAGTTTGAGCTTGTCAATAGCAGCAATGATCCAGGACTTCAAACTTGTCACAGGGGGTCACCATCTTGGAAAGTGTCTGTGACACTCACATGCTCAGTGGGCTCTGATTGGCTGTTGAGAAGCTAAGCTTAGGGCTCGTCACTAATTATCCAGCAGAAAATGAGCTTCCCTGGCTGTAATATAAGCTGATGCTACAGGTTTGCTGATTATTCAATTCTGATGCTAATTGCACTGGTTTCTGTGCTGCCATGTAGTAATTATGTGTATTAATTACTAATCAGCCTTATATTGTGACATTTCTATTCTATGTGTACTGTATATTGTGAGTGGCTCCCTAAGCTCAGTAAGTGACAGCAGCACAGAGCATGTGCAGTGAATCAGCAGAAAAGAAGATGGGGAGCTACTGGGGCATCTTTGGAGACACAGATCTTTACTGCTAAAGGGCTGTGGTTGCCTTGGGCTGGTACAGAAGCACAAAACATCATGTACAATATTTCTAGTTAGGCTTTAGTTCTCCTTTAATTCAGTCGAAACCTTCAGGATTCTCCATTAATTAAATAGTGGAAGAAAAGTATTCCTAGAAAAGCTTGACGGACTAGGAAAGGATAGAGTCAATAGTGGGCTGAGTCATCGGGTTTAGCAAGTCATGTGATTAATATCCGATATATTATTGTCGAACTGGATAATATAATTCTTTCAGCTGAATGAGCCGTTTTGAAGCCGCCGTGTCATTTGGGCCGTTGGTTTGCTCTGAATTATCGCCTGATGTACAAATATTTTGATGTCAAATGAAAAAGGCCAAATATATTTTGCACTGTGTGTGTTGCACAAAATCCAGGTCTGACGGTTGAAGCTCACCATGGGACGGGATAAAAGCGACGGCTCCAGAGCAGCCGAAATGTCAAAAATATTTTATTTTCGTTGAACCCAGAGGAACCACTGCGATGCTTGAGTGCACCCATCCCCCTCCCCAGACTTTCCATTGACACAGAGCTGAGCCCATTCTTCTTGGTGTATAATCCACAAAGTACTAAATTGAACCAACACTTTTAAGCAGATGCATCAAACATGGATGTCCACCCTTAATATGGCAAAATGCTGTATAAAAGGAATTTGTTAGAAAGAAAAAGGTCTGAAATAATATATTTCTGGGGAGGGGAGGGAAATGAAAACACCTGGCTGAGCTCCAGTGACTCTGAGACAGATACAGTCAATTTATTTCAGATTAATGACATATTCAGAGTTAAACAAACAAAAGCAGAAAAACTTATCATGTAAGAGACAAATGAAACAGACTTAATAATAATAATAACAATAATAATAATAATAATGCACCTGGAGTACACAGTGTTCATTACACATAATCCAGTTCAGTGGGAAATTGGGGGTGGCTGTGCCCCAGATTCATCTATACCTGTTCTTCTTCCATTACTCCATTCTCTGGGGCAAAGTTACAAGTGACCAGAAATAGGGACACCAGGTATTATCCATATGTTCTTGACGTCTGCGCGGGTTCCTTCAGGTACCCCAGTTTCATCCCACACCCCCATATACAGGCAGATTGATTGCCTCTTGATGAAACTGACCCTAGTGTGTGTGATTGTGATAGGAACCTTAGATTGTAAGCTCCACTGGGACAGGGACTGATGGCAATGTGATAGGGACCTTAGATTGTAAACTGCACTGGGGGCAGGGACTGATGGGAATGTGATAGGGACCTTAGATTGTAAGCTCACTGGGGCAGGGACTGATGGGAATGTTATAGGGACCTTAGATTGTAAGTTCACTGGGGCAGGGACTGATGGGAATGTGATAGGGACCTTAGATTGTAAGCTCCACTGGGGCAGGGACTGATGGGAATGTGATAGGGACCTTAGATTGTAAGCTCCACTGGGACAGGGACTGATGGCAATGTTATAGGGACCTTAGATTGTAAGTTCCACTGGGGGCAGGGACTGATGGGAATGTAATAGGGACCTTAGATTGTAAGCTCCACTGGGGCAGGGACTGATGGGAATGTGATAGAGATATTAGATTGTAAGCTCCACTGGGACAGGGACTGATGGGAATATGATAGGGACCTTAGATTGTAAACTCCACTGGGTCCAGGCAGTCACCAATCAGAGACTTGAGGGGGGAGGGCACATGGGTCATTTCTGTTGCTTTTGAATCTGAGCTGAATGCTGAGGATCAATTACAAACTCACTGAACAGTTATGTCCCATGTGGCCCCCCTTATAATCACTGACTAACTCAGAGTTAGAGAGCTGAAAAGCAGGAAGTAGTGTTCTGGCTATTATGTTACACATCCAGTCACTAACTATATGAGATATATTTTTTATTTTGCACAGTTTATTTATTTACCCAGTGTTTTATTAACACTGAACTGTTCCTTTAAATTGTAAGCTCCTGTGGGGCAGGGACTTAAACGGTTTAATAAGTGTTGTGAAATAAATAGCATATTGATTCACTTACATTCATGTTTTTATTTCTACTTTTTATTATATCAACAGTTTTAAACCACTAATATAAAGAACTTTAAAAAGACAGCGCCACCTGTTGGTGACATCACCAATGCCTACATACCCTATACCTCTAATATTCCCCAGGGCTACGCTTCAGTGTAAGGTAAAAAAACTACATATAAGGCAAATTGTTATTTTTGAATAGAGGAACTTTGGGTTTAAAAAACACAGACATCTAGTATATTTCTTTTGTTGTTTCTTTTTTCTCATTAAGAATGGGTTATATAAGGATAAAATGAAATCACGCTGCTTCCCTTTTGTTGTGGGAAAAAATTACTTTGCTCCGCGGAACACACAACCGCGTCAAAGAACATTAAAAGCCTTTAGAAAAAAAAAAAACTTAATTCAAGCTGTTCCACAATTTGTCTTCTCCAAGGGGAAAATGGAGCTGATATT
The DNA here is from genome assembly GCF_017654675.1 of Xenopus laevis. NCBI lineage: Eukaryota > Metazoa > Chordata > Amphibia > Anura > Pipidae > Xenopus > Xenopus laevis. Next base: position 162,726,816 of record NC_054374.1, on the reverse strand, counting down.
TGGCTATATCCGGTAAAAAGCAAGGGATCCCCCATGGGACTGAATACACCGCTTTACTCGAGGGTCTTTATCTTATATTGTTCCTAAATGCACTTTTTTGGGACTCTCTACATTTATACTGCACATAAACTCTCTGGGAGACTTTAATGGTGGCGTGGATGAGTTTCCATGGTAACCGATGGTGTCCTCAAAAATGATATTCAGGAGATGCCAAATTAAAGCAAAGTTATATGCACATAAAAGGGATAATATATTCCTTTTAACTGATTTAAAACGAAACCCTTGATAATGTTGGTGTCCTTATTGATTCAGTACATACTGTAGCCAATTTCTACCATGACGGCCATCCAATAAGGTTCCTAGGCCTGGACTTCTTGGTCATCAGTTGCTTTAATGCATCCCATTGGCTCTTTATTAAGGTGAGCATGCTGTGGGCCTCACAAATTTAAAGCTGAGCCTGAAGACTTCATTGGGCTCTGTAACTGCCAGATGAGTGAGTGTCAACGGAAAGACACTTTAAAAGGGATACTGTCATGGGAAAAATGTTTTTTTTTCAAAATGAATCAATTAATAGTGCTGCTCCAGCAGAATTCTGCACTGAAATCCATTTCTCAAAAGAGCAAACAGATCTTTTTATATTCAATTTTGAAATCTGACATGGGGCTAGACATATTGTTAGTTTCCCAGCTGCCCCCAGTCATGTGACTTGTGCTCTGATAAACTTCAGTCACTCTTTACTGCTGTACTGCAAGTTCTCCTTTCCCCCCCAGCAGCCAAACAACAGAACAATGGGAAGGTAACCAGATAACAGCTCCCTAACACAAGATAACAGCTGCCTGGTAGATCTAAGAACAACACTCAATAGTAAAAACCCATGTCCCACTGAGATGCATTCAGTTACATTGAGAAGGAAAAACAGCAGCCTGCCAGAAAGCATTTCTCTCCTAAAGTGCAGGCACAAGTCACATGACCAGGGGCAGCTGGGAAATTGACAAAATGTCTAGCCCCATGTCAGATTTCAAAATTGAATATAAAAAAATCTGTTTGCTCTTTTGAGAAATAGATTTCAGTGCAGAATTCTGCTGGAGTAGCACTATTACATAGTAACATAGTAACAAAGTAAGTAAGGTTGAAAAAAGACACACGTCCATCAAGTTCTACCTCTTTTTTTTTATTTCTGCCTAACTGCCAGTTGATCCAGAGGAAGGCAAAAAACCCATCTGAAGCCTCTCCAATTTGCCTCAGGGGGGGAAAAATTCCTTCCTGACTCCAAAATGGCAATGGGACCAGTCCCTGGATCAACTTGTACTATGAGCTATCTCCCATATCCCTGTATTCCCTCACTTGCTAAACACCATCCAACCCCTTCTTATACCTATCTAATGTATCAGCCTGTACCACTGATTCACTTCCCAGCTCTCCCTGTAACACCCCTTTCCCTCCTCTAATCTCATTGGCTCCCTCCTGTCTGCATCCGACCCTTATACCTATCTAATGTATCAGCCTGTACAACTGATTCAGGGAGACAATTCCACATCTTCACAGCTCTCACTGTAACAAACCCCTTCCCAATATTTAGGCGGAACCTCTTTTTATGAACCGATGCGTTTTGAAAAAAACATGTTTTCCGATGACAGGATCCCTTTAAAGTGCACTATAAGGCCAAAAGTATCTTCATAATAGTGATGTGCGGGTCTGGTTTTTTTTTTGGCGTGCATGCTCACTTTGAGAGACTGCCACTCTGCTGGCATTAGTAACATCATCAAGCACCCACTCATACCTCCCAACTGTCCTGTTTTCTGCATGACAGTCACAATTTTGACAGCTCAGCCCACTGTCCCAGGTTTCTGATCGAAATGTCCCGAGTTTCTTTTTGATCTCCTGCACTGACACCAGAAAAAGACACAAAGTTTCTGAAACTTAATTAAAATAAGAGGCTTTTTGGCAGAGAGCCTGAATACTCAGCACCTGCACTTAGATACACTTGTAACAATTTAAGATAAGCAGGTCTCCTGAGAGAACCGAGACTCAGCTTAAAGGGCAATTCACCTTCATTAGCAAAAACACATAAAACATGGTCCTAAAACTCCCAAAAATGTGTTTAAACTTTCATAACCTGTCAAATTTTGTAAAATGAACATGGTAATTAGGGGTGTGGCCATAAAATGTGTTTGGCTAATGTTTTTATCCCTCCCCCTCTAAAGTCCACTCCCCAACATGCCAGCCCCATCCACCTGGTAGAACCTTTCTAGTTTTCAAGATATTTGCAGTTTTTACATTGCTAATATAATGAATTTGAAACAAGAGCACCATCTACTGTTCACTGTGACCAACTGGATATAGTCAGTAGAGAATGATGTTGTCTGTGATGCTGCTCTGCTAAAGTAAATGTAAGTTTCATAAAACCCATTCGCAAAGTTTTTGCCACAAACCTGCAACAGGGAAAAGGTTTTTCCATCTCTAATAATCAAGAGTTCAAGCACGGTCGTATGAGTATGGGACCTGTTATCCAGAATTCTTGGGACCTGGGATTTTCCGGATAATGGAACTTTCCACAATTTGGATCTCCATACCTTGAGTCCACTTATAAATAATATAAATAAACCCAATAGGACTGTTTGCCTCTAATAGGGATTAATTATATCAAGTACTGTCCTTATTAAAGGGAAAAATGAAATCATTTTTAAAAATTTTAATTATTAGATTAAAACGAAGTCTATGAGAGATGGCTTTCCCATATTCAGAGCTTTCTGGATAATGGGTTTCCGGATAACGAACCCCATACCTGTAGTTGTAGTCCAACAACATGTGGGTGTACATTAAAGGGGTTGTTCACATTTGAATTAACTTTTAGTATGATGAGAGTGATATTCTGAGACAATTTGCAATCAGTTATTATTAGTCATTTTTGAATTATTTAGCTTTTTATTCAGCAGCTCTCCAGTTTGCAATTTCAGCCGTCTGGTAGCTAAGGTCATCATTCCCCTAGCAACCATGCATTGATTTGAATAAGACTCTGGAATATGAATAAGAAAGGGCTGAATAGAAAGATGAGTAATAAAAAGTAGCAATAACAATAAATTGTGTAGCCTTACAGAGCATTTGTTTTTAGGTGGGGTCAGTGACCCCCATTTTAAAGCTGAAAAGAGTCAGAAGTAGAAGGCAAATAATTCAGAAACTATAATAAAGAAAACATGAAGGCCAGTTGAAAAGGTGCTTAGAATTGGCCAATCTAATAACTATTTATCAAAGTCCGAATTCTTCTGATTATTTAATCGTAGTCCGAACTAATTAGAATCCACGATTGGACCTTATTTATTATTAAAATATCACAATTTAATCAGATCAGGGACAAACACGAAAAAATCGAATGAAAATCCGAGGCTTTTTCCGAATCGCTCAATTATTCCTGGCTTTTTCCCAAAAAAGCCCACATTTTTTGGATTTTTGCCCGAAAAGTTCGAAACAGTGGGATTTTTGGGCTAATTCCAGCTCAGACCACAGAAACTTCCAAATAGGAAAGGGACGTCTCTCAAGAAAACCTGGAATTTTTGGAGTTTTTGGAATTCGGACTTTAATAAATAACCCCCTAAGCGCAGCAATATTCTGCTTCACCTGCAGCTGCACGGCTTGGGTTACCCAAGGACAGAAAGTAGGACAATGTGGACATTTGTTCAGCTAAATTACTTCTGAAAGAGGGATTTTGGGTTTTATCCGAGCGGCAGCTCTTGTACATAATTGAGGATCAGCAGTTCTGGCAGCTCTGTGTTTCGTTAAGAACATTTAATTTGGAATATGATAACAGTGACACACGAGTCTGCCAAGCTGGAACACCTCCATTCTCTTACTTATATACTGGAAGCGAGATGCCAAGTACAGGTATGGGACCTGTTATGCAGAATGCTCGGGACCTGGGGTTTTCCGGATAATGGATCTTTCCGTAATTTGGATCTTCATACCTGAAGTCTACTAGGAAATCATATAAACATTGAATAAACTCAATGTTTTATTTATTATACTGTTTTATTATTACAGAAAAAAAGGAAATCATGTTTAAAAATGTGGATTATTTGGATAAAATGGGAGACGACCATTCCGTAATTCGGGAACTTTATGGATAATGGGTTTCTGGATAACGAATCCCATAACTAGTGATCAACCATTGTTTCTTTCTATTAAAGTCGTCCCTGCATGGTGATCTGTGCCGGGTAGCTGGGATAAAAATAACATTTATTATTACAGGTATAGGATCCCTTATCCGGAAACCCAATATCCAGAAAGCTCCAAATTACGGAATGGCTGTCTCCCATAGACTCCATTTTATCCAAATAATCCAAATTTTTAAAAATGATTTCCTTTTTCTGTGTAATAATAAAACAGTCGCTTGTACTTGATCCCAACTAAGATATAATTAATCCTTATTGGAAGCAAAACCCGCCTATTTGGTTTATTTAATGTTTAAATGAATTTCTAGTAGATTTATGGTATGAAGACCCAAATTACAGAAAGATCCATTATCCGGAAACCCGCAGGTCCCGAGCATTCCGGATAACAGGTCCTATACCTGTATTATAATAGCAGCGCTGGGGTCTTGAGTTTGAATCCAGCGAGGGGACTATCTGCAAGGAGTTTGTATATTCTCCCCATGTCTGTGGGGTTTACCACTAAGAACAGACAGGTTGACTGGCTCTTGGAAACTGCAGGTTCTCTTCATCTTTTATTTTTTATTTTAAGTGGTTTGGTTAATTATTCACATTTATTTCTGCTGCCTTCAGGCTTGCAATCTAAAGACAATTTTACATGAACTTTTCATACGATATAGATTGACCCACGTTGTATAATAAGCAGCTTTTAATTGGCCTTGATGATTTATTTTGTATGGTTTTGGGATGATTAGCCTTCCTGTTCTGGCTCTTTAAAGCATGCAGCCAAAAACACTGTCTGTTTGTTTGGAGTCGCTGACCCCGGCAACCAGATGATGAGGCTAAATCATTATTGATATTCTTCTTTAGACATTTGCATCTTCCATTTTCATTTCCAAGCTCTCCAAACAGTTTGAAGGGGTAGGTCAACATCACAACATGCATTGTTTCAAATTTAGGTATGGGATCCATTATCCGGAAACCCGTTATCGAGAAAGCTCTGAATCACAGAAAGGCCACCTCCCACAGACTCCATTTTAATAAAATGATTTACATTTTTTAAAATGATTTCCCTTTTTTCTGTAATAATAAAACAGTAGCTTGTACTTGATCCCAACTAAGATATAATTAATCCTTATTGGAGGCAAAACCAGACTATTGGGTTCATTTAGGGGCCGATTCACTAAATTCGAGTGAAGGATTCGAAGTAAAAAAACTTCGAATTTTTTGGGCTACTTCGACCATCGAATGGGCTACTTCGACCTTCGACTACGACTTCGAATCGAAGGATTCGTAGTAAAAATCGTTCGACTATTCGACCATTCGATAGTCGAAGTACTGTCTCTTTAAAAAAAACTTTGACCCCCTACTTCGGCAGCTAAAAGCTACCGAAGTCAATGTTAGCCTATGGGGAAGGTCCCCATAGGCTTGGCTAACTTTTTTTGATCGAAGGATATTCCTTCGATCGTTGGATTTAAATCCTTCGAATCGTTCGATTCGAAGGATTTAATCGTTCGATCGAAGGAATAATCCTTCGATCGTACGATCGTAGCATTTGTGCTAAATCCTTCGACTTCGATATTCGAAGTCGAAGGATTTCAATTCCTAGTCGAATATCGATGGTTAATTAACCCTCGATATTCGACCCATAGTGAATCTTAGGGGCCGATTCATCAATAGTCGAATATCGAGGGTTAATTAACCCTCGATATTCGACTGGGAACTAAAATCGTTCGACTTCGAATATCGAAGTCGAACGATTTAGCGCTAATCCTGCGTTCGATCGATCGAACGAACGATTCGAACGATTTTAATCCAACGATCGAAGGAAAATCCTTCGATCAAAAAAACTTAGGCAAGCCTATGGGGACCTTCCCCATAGGCTAACATTGACTTCGGTAGCTTTTAGCTGCCGAAGTTGGGGGTTGAAGTTTTTTTTAAAGGGAAAGTACTTCGACTATTGAATGGTCGAATAGTCGAACGATTTTTACTTCGAATCGTTCGATTTCGTTCGAATTCGAACGAATTTAACCAATTCGATGGTCGAAGTACCCAAAAAATACTTCGAAATTCGAATTTTTTTCATTCGAATCCTTCACTCGAGCTTAGTGAATCGGCCCCCTAATGTTTACATGATTTTCTAGTAGACTTAAGGTATGAAGATCCAAATTACAGAATGAACCCTTATCCAGAAAACCACAGGTCCCAAACATTCTGGAAAACAGGACCCATACCTGCAGTAAACCATAAATATTGACTTTTAATTGTTTTTTACAAGTATGTTTTAGGCACTTCTCTGCCAGCAATAACTCTCAGAAATTTTGGAGATAGAAAGAGGGACAAAAAGATTTGCTACAAGGAGCACGGCAAATAGTTTTGACCACACCCATTTTTTTAATTACCATGTTTATTTTACACAATTTGGCAGGTTAGGAATGTTTGAACACATTTTGGTTTTTTTTGTGTTATTACAGTTTTGCTAATGAAGGTGAATTGACCTTTAAACTGCAAGTCACAGTTTCCCCAAGAGACCTGCTTATCTTAAATAGTTATAATTGCTTCTCTGCGTATCTTAAATTGTTACAAAAGTATCTAAGTGCACCTGTCCATATTCTGGACTCTCTGCCAAAAACCAATTAAGTTAAAAACTTTGTATATTTGTTCTATGCAAGAAATCAAAGAGAAAGTCGAGACATTTCAGTAACAACCCGGGACTACGGGCTGAGTTGTCAAAAGCAGGACTGTCCCGCAAAGTAAAATAAAAATGTGGCAAATAGTACAAAAAGTAACAAACTGGAACAAATTCAGTTTTTTCACAAATCTTGGCTCCTTTTTATATTTTTTATTCAGTGAACACCATGAATTAGTCACTTTTAGACAGAGGAAATAAATAAGGAAGACTGGAAATCTAGATAAGTGTAATGAGAGTATAAGAATAAGTCAACCCATGTTCCCTTCCTGTCCCCTTTTTTTCTCTCTTCTTTTTTATTTTTCTTTCTTGATATATAGATAGGTTTTGGTATGTCTATACGATGCTATGTAGAACTAATGGCAATTGATGAGATGGTTTTTTTTTTTTTTTTTTTAAAAAAGGGAAAAAAAGAGGAGAAAAAGGAAAAAAATTTGTTTTTGGAAAAATGCAAATAAAGTATTATTAAAAAAATGTGGCAAATTATACGGGAAAACATGATTGCAGGCTCACATAACCGGACCAAATATACTGTAGTTGAAAACAGGAGTAAAAAAAATTTGCATTTAAAAGGGTATAAGTTTATTTTCTAAAATGATTAAAACAAAAAGACTGACTCATTTTGTGTCACCAGGGGACACTTAGGGGCACATTTACTTAGCTCGAGTGAAGGATTAGAATGAAAAAAACTTTGAATTTCGATGTTTTTTTTGGCTACTTCTACCATCGAATTGGCTACTTCGACTACGACTTTGAATCGAACGCTTCGAACTAAAAATCGTTCGACTATTCAACCATTCGATAGTCATAGTACTGTCTCTTTAAAAAAAAACTTTGACTACGGGACACATTTGCCCCTTGTTGTGGTATTCTCTCTCTCTCTTCTCAAACTGCAGGTCTGGGTCAAGTGCACACCAACTTAGACCTCGGGACTAGCGATGGGCAAATAAATTCACCAGACTTGAATTCGCTGCAAATTTCTGTGTTTCATCACAAGCAAATTAATTAGCGAAACTGCGGCGAAAATTCACCAGAGAAAAATCTGACCCGTCAAAAAATATTGACGTGCGTTAAAATGATTCGGACGCCCATTGACTTTAATGCATTTAGACGAGATAGTCACTGGCATCAAAATTATTTTGATGGCGTTTCGAGAATTTCGCTGTAAATTCAAAAAATTTTCAGGTGAAGCAAAACGCCACAGATTTGCCCATCACTATTGCTGCCTGATCCACACAAAACCTTCTTTTTTTTTCCATTTAGGGACATGCAGCTTTATTTGTCCCAGCCGGGGAGGAATGCCAGGGGATGGGGATTTAGGCCCCAGTTTAAAGCACAAGTGTGCCAAGGTTGGTGATGGTTTCCTGTAATAAAAGTGCCAGGATGTAGGTATTCTGATTGGCTACTCTCAATGGTGGTGGTAGAAATGAAGGGTGGCCCACCGTCAGCAATTTGAAATGCAGTTTCTGTAATTCGTCTCTATAGGGAGGTATAATTGGGGAGATCTGAGGAAAGAATTGGAAAGTCAGCCGGCCAACTTGATGCTACACAGTCATGTCTTGCTATGGATTAGGAGTATTTTACCTTTTTCCGGTAGAACTGTAGACCTGACTTCTTTACTAGAATTGTAGATTCCCCACGGAATCCTCCAGACACCTCCAATTACTCATTCATGTCAATACACAGGTTGGAGAGAAAAGAGGTCTTTGGATTCTTCTGCCTTGGGTTTGCTTTCTGGCTTCTGGTTAAGGAAAAATGTTACCAATTATTTATAAAGAGCCAACATATTCGTATCGTGTTGCATTCCAATTAGGAAAGGAGCAAAACTGTGTCCGAGTCTGTTGCATAAAGTATTACTCTGCTTAAAAATTGAATTTTTTTCTATTTGTATAAAAGAAATTCCTAAGAGCCGCGTCCTTTCCTATTAAATATCTCATAAAAATATGATATTCGCTCAGACGTGTGATGTCGGAACATTGTGTGTTTGTGTCTCAGTGGGTGACTTAGTTTAAAGCCAATGTATTGCAAAAGGGCCAATTATAGAATAAAACTGCTTTCCAATTCCTGCTGAAAGCCAAGGTATATCTCACAAGCGCTCATTTCATATCATTTTAAAAAGGAAAACAAATGACCCGTCCATTGTAGAGTATCGATTGTCTTTATGATTTGTTTTATGCCTCCATACAACTACTGTAGACTGGCAATTTCCAAATAATGAATTTGGGTTCTCTTTGAGGAACTGTATATACAATATGTGCAAGCTTGGTCGTTGACATGGTCTTGACTTATGTCATTCAATGATTTTTGCAGTCAACTAATTTCATATATACTGTTTTTTGAGCAGTATGAGACTTTATGAGCATTTGTGTAAAGCAGTGGTTCCCGTCTTATGGGCTTCCCCCCTGGTAGGACTTGGGCAGTGGAAAAGGTGGCTCAGTCTAAAGACCAGTTTGGGTGAAACTCAGGGAGAAGCCTCTCCTAGACGCACCTGTAAAACCAGATTAGAAGGTTAATAGGGGTGCAATTTGGGGTAAAAACATACTTGCTGTCCTAGATATGTTTGAAACTAAGACTGATCCACTAATGTTTACTATATTTGTAACCTTGTTATAAAACATGTAAAATCATGGCCAAAATAAGCTCTCCAAGGTGGGCTTGAACTTAAAAAGTCCAGAAACCACTTGTCTACAGAAATGTCTACTGATTATATACTGTACATATAACCCCCCGTTTGCCTTGGTTTCTTAACAAATATCAAAAATGTTAGCGGTCTTCAACGGCTTGCAGTCCTCCTTCTATTTTAGGTATTATGGTATCTTATAGTAGCCATGGTAACCAAAATGATGGGCAGCCAATAGAATGCTAATTGTTGTTTTCCATTCCAGGTTTACTACAATATACTATTTATACTACAATATATATATATATATATATATATATATATATATATATATATATATATATATATATATATATATATATATATATATATATAAAGTCAATTGTGGTGAGCGCACTCTTACCGGATTTTTTAGATGATGGGTGCGTTGGTCAAGTTTTTTGCATATGTAGTAAAGAATGGACCCGCACTCCAATGTTCTTAGTGAAAAAAATGATGTGTTTTATTCACAATGCATATCCAACGTTTCGGTCCACGCTGGGACCTTTCTCAAGGATCCTTATAATGAGATATTTATTTCTTTGACTTACTTTTGGTTGGGTACCTGGGCAGGAATTATTTGACCAAAAGATTCATTTATTGAAAAAGAGTCAACCTGTGAAATAAACTTAAAAAGAGATTTCTACAAAGCAAATTCTACTCATTCACTCTAGTGTGCCCCATTTCTAACATAAAAAACAAGATTTATTTTTTTAAATAAAACAGAATGAGGGATCAAGATAGAGAATACCAGATGAACTTTAGGGGATCAGACAAATCCTTCTCCTGTTTTTCTGTCTGTGACATCATCCAGCCCAGTTACAGGCTGTAGAACCATCCGATTGGCTGGGCACCCCAGTGCATCCTAGGGAGAGAGGGAGTGCCTGACTTTGGAGCCTTTTGTACAGGGTCTCCAACAAAACTTAACAGGGGTTGTATGCTGCAACATCCAGCCAGAACCAGTTGTTGTGAGACTGTCCAAGCTGTTGCATCTGTAGAAGTACAGAGAGAGCCCATCCTGTTCCCTGCCAAACTGCTAGAGGCTCAGGAGGTGAAAGGTGCCACTGGTGAGATTGATCCTGCTGCAGAGCTGCCTGTAATCTCCAGGGTGACTGCCTCTGAGAGCCCCCCGGTGAGTGAGCCACCCAAGGGAGGATACTGCCACAGATTGGGGCCCCAAAGTAAGGTACCTAATATTGAGTTAGGGAGTGTCCCACATGTTCCCAGTGCATGAGTGCATTGTGTATTAGAGTTCTTTCACTACTGTTTTATATAAAGCTTATATTTATTTTCATTTGTGTTTTATTTTTCCTAGTGGACCCCCCCCCCCTGCGGTGTGCTCCTCAGTGTTACTTAGGTGGAGACATTGCACTGTAAATCCCAGTTCCCAGTACTTTTCATATGCAAAAGGGACTCAGGGCTTCTGTTTTTCCAAGGGCAAATTGCTATTTAAAGAGACTGTAACCAAATTAGGATTACAGAACCATATCATCCTAGGGTTGACACCTTTCACAGATCTTAACTCCGGATGGGGGGGGGTGGACATCAATGGGGGGCAGTCATATGTCTGGGATGGGGTGGTGATGTCATGGGTTGAGGTTTTTTCTTTTAACAAAAAAACTAGATTATGTTAATTTATTAGGGGGAAAAAAATTTGATCAACCCAAGATCAAATGATACAAAAGCTACAAAATCCATCTTCTATTGACTTCAACAGAAACTTGGTGGGTTTAGGTTGGGAAATTTTTTTTATTAAAATTTTAAAAAAAAATTCAAATGATAATCTCGTAATTGTCTCAAAAGGTCAACATTTTGAATACTTATGAAGTATGGTTAAAGGGGTGCACTACAAGTCCATAGGATGCGCAATACATAATCATTGAAGTTGTGCCCATTCTGCTATTCAACACATTTAATTAAAGGCTCTGTGGTTCCTAATTGCTGGTTGGGAAAATGTTATAGTTTAGGCAAAGTGTGGGCCGGGTAACTTTCTTGGCAAGCTCGAAACAAAGGAAAATATGTTTTTTTTATCTTTCTGATATCACAGCAGATGCTGTTTTCTTCTGAAGTATCAAAGTGCAAATAGTACAGGAGGATTTCTAATAAAGTGCTGCTAATTAGAATACTTATCAATCTGGAAACAGGGAGGGCTTGAGTCACAAAAGAAATATGTGTTACTGCATAATAGGATCTGACTTGTTTTGTTATATGAAGATCTACACTTGAAGTTCTCAATATGCCACATGATGTTCGACACAATGGCAGTGGTATTGTGCCTAATGGAAATAAGTATTATATGATTACAGTTTGTTATAATTCTACTTTATACAACACTCAGTTACTCATTTGTACAGACTACTGTACTCACATCAACTTCTGCCCAAGGTGAACTTACTGGGTGCTTTCAGTGGCTTTTGGCCATTCTGTCCATTTCTTGGTAGCACTTAACATCTAATAGGATTGTGCGGAGTTAGAGGGGAATGTGTAGGAGATTTGTAGCCTCTGTAAGGTTCTGATGGATGCTCTCATGTAGGGCTGCTTTGTGTTGAGTTAAAAAAAACTGTCAATAATAACTGTACTGTATCTTTAGGTCTGCTTTAAGGATTTGATCCTACAGGTGGTGAGTTGTGTAGATGCAGATAGAAGGGCAGTGGGGATGACTAACAGTGAATTCATTTGCATAGACCCTGGGAAAAGTGCACTAAGTGCCACAAGAGTGCACCCCCTTAATGATCATGCAGAGTGCATTTCTTCCTTGTATATGGAAATATACATGTAAATAAATGAATCTAAGGCAGTGGCAATCAACAATACTTTAGAGAAGGAATACATTATATGAAGTTTAGGAAAATGGCAGATACTAGTTGCTAAAGTCAAGCCAAGGTAAAAAAAAAAAATCATATTCATATGATTCTTCACCTTTCCTGTCTCTTTGTGTTCTGTTTACCAGTTGTCCTCTTCTTGCCTACTTTCCACACCACCTCACATACGTTTTTACTCAATATATCCAATATTGTTTCTTTCTTATTTGTCATTTCCATTTTCAATTTGCCCTATCTCTTTTTTTCATTTCCACTTTTCTCTTCTCTCCTCTACTTCTTTTCCCCTTTTCTACTTCATTTCTCCTGGAAACCACTATTGTACTTTACCCTTCTGTCTTTTTTTTCTTTCTCATTTGTAAAGAAAAACGTTTTCTCCTCTGCCTTTCTATCCCTTATTTTTATTTTGCCTTTTTCTAATCTTTTCTAATCATTAACCCTACCCCATAAGTCCTCACACCCCTTCCCACTTCTCTTTTCCTCTAATCTCCTTGTCGCTTCCCTTCCTATTACTTCCCTTCATCTCTTGTCTCTTCTTTTCCTTTCCCTTTTCCTTCTCCTCCCTTTTTGTCCTTTCTCTTCCATTGCATTATGTTTCCTTGTCTTCTACAACCCCCTTCTCTTTTCCCTTTCATGGCAGTTAATTCAGTTGCACATACCTTTCCCATCGTCCCATTTTCTCATCTTTTCCCTCTTTTTTCCCTTCTATCCATATGTCATTTCATTTCATTGTATTTTTCTCTTGAACACTACAATCCATCTTGAAAATATATATGTCTCCACTTTACATTTACTTGAATAAGAAGCACCATAGGGTTCTCTGTATTTCTGGATACTGCTCATCTTCTTAGAGAACCAGGGGGTGCAGTGGGGCAATTTTAAGTAAGGTGTTACTGTAAGTCCCTATAATCCAAAGAGCAACAACTATATGTTTTTTTCTTTACAAAATGACAGTATAGACTGCTGGGGAGAGCAATAATAACTGCTTCTACAGCCTCTGATTATTTCTCTAAGTATTATTATTATTTTGACAATTCTGCAGAAATAGAAGGTTGGACACTGTATCTTGGGCAAGTCTTCTTTGCCGTTGACATGATTACGGCTTCTGCAGATAAATATTAAATGAGCTGGCTTCCACTGAGCAGCCAACATGTATTATTTATTGCAAGTATAATCATAAATAGTGTTTTGTCATCTGTCCAATATGGTATAGAAATCCTTCCATCTATTAGAGCAGAACCACACTGCATAAATGATCATTTAGTGTCCCATGGGAATGCTACTGAATAACAAAGGCACTGACACATAAAGTATATGTATACAGAAGGGATTTGATCTGCAGCTGTTGTAGAACTACAAGTCCTAGTATCCACTCCTCACGCTTTGGTAAGAAATATGGATACCTGAAACTTTGTAATGTGAACTAGGATTTTACATTAATAAAGTCATCAGTAGCTTTTAATAGTACAGGTATGGGATCTGTCATCCAGAAGGCTCTGGACCTGGGATTTTTCGGATAATGGATCCGTAATTTGTATCTTCATACCTTAACTATTAGAAAATCATATAAACATTAAATAAACCCAAATAGGCTGGTTTTGCTTCCAATTAGGATTAAATATATCTTAGTTGGGATCAAGTACATGTGACTGAAATGGAGATAATTTTTAAACATTTAAATTATTTTGATGAATTTTCTACCATGCCCATGCTGGCAGGAATTTCAGAGTTCATTATTGTCATTGGTTGCACTTGAGTACAATGTTAAAATGGGCAACATATAGTCCACCAGAGAACCAGAATCAATAATTAAATTAAGATGTGGTAAATATTGAAGGTATTGTATTGTCCTATGGTGGAAATAAATAAACAGACCTTGCCTGGAGCTCACTAGGAGCTGAGGCCACTGGTAGATCCTCTTGTGTATGTACAGGCCAGTCCAACTCACTTGTGTACAATTCATCAGAAGACACATTGGCACTTGGTGCAATTATGACAAAATGCAAGTAACCTGTTTGGCCCAAGTACCTTTTAAGGAACAGTAACACCAAGAAATTAAAGTGTTTTAAAGTAATGGAATTATAATTTATTGTTGTGTTGCACTGGTACATCTAGTGGAGTTGCTTCAGAAACTCTACAATAGTTTAAATAAACAAGCTGCTGTGTAGCCATAGGGGCAGCCATTCAAGCACAGGATACACAGTAGATAACAGATAAGTACTACTATAGTTTATATAAACAAGCTGCTGTGTAGCCATGGGGGCAGCCATTCAAGCACAGGATACACAGTAGATAACAGATAAGTACTACTATAGTTTATATAAACAAACTGCTGTGTAGCCATGGGGGCAGCCATTCAAGCACAGGATACACATTAGAGAACAGATAAGTACTACTATAGTTTATATAAACAAGCTGCTGTGTAGCCATGGGGGCAGCCATTCAAGCACAGGATACACAGTAGATAACAGATAAGTACTACTATAGTTTATATAAACAAGCTGCTGTGTAGCCATGGGGGCAGCCATTCAAGCACAGGATACACAGTAGATAACAGATAAGTACTACTATAGTTTATATAAACAAACTGCTGTGTAGCCATGGGGGCAGCCATTCAAGCACAGGATACACATTAGAGAACAGATAAGTACTACTATAGTTTATATAAACAAGCTGCTGTGTAGCCATGGGGGCAGCCATTCAAGCACAGGATACACAGTAGATAACAGATAAGTACTACTATAGTTTATATAAACAAGCTGCTGTGTAGCCATGGAGGCAACCATTCAAGCACAGGATACACAGTAGAGAACAGATAAGTACTACTATAGTTTATATAAACAAGCTGCTGTGTAGCCATGGGGGCAGCCATTCAAGCACAGGATACACAGTAGATAACAGATAAGTACTACTATAGTTTATATAAACAAGCTGCTGTGTAGCCATGGGGGCAGCCATTCAAGCACAGGATACACAGTAGATAACAGATAAGTACTACTATAGTTTATATAAACAAACTGCTGTGTAGCCATGGGGGCAGCCATTCAAGCACAGGATACACATTAGAGAACAGATAAGTACTACTATAGTTTATATAAACAAGCTGCTGTGTAGCCATGGGGGCAGCCATTCAAGCACAGGATACACAGTAGATAACAGATAAGTACTACTATAGTTTATATAAACAAGCTGCTGTGTAGCCATGGAGGCAACCATTCAAGCACAGGATACACAGTAGAGAACAGATAAGTACTACTATAGTTTATATAAACAAGCTGCTGTGTAGCCATGGGGGCAGCCATTCAAGCACAGGATACACAGTAGATAACAGATAAGTACTACTATAGTTTATATAAACAAACTGCTGTGTAGCCATGGGGGCAGCCATTCAAGCACAGGATACACATTAGAGAACAGATAAGTACTACTATAGTTTATATAAACAAGCTGCTGTGTAGCCATGGGGGCAGCCATTCAAGCACAGGATACACAGTAGATAACAGATAAGTACTACTATAGTTTATATAAACAAGCTGCTGTGTAGCCATGGAGGCAACCATTCAAGCACAGGATACACAGTAGAGAACAGATAAGTACTACTATAGTTTATATAAACAAGCTGCTGTGTAGCCATGGGGGCAGCCATTCAAGCACAGGATACACAGTAGATAACAGATAAGTACTACTATAGTTTATATAAACAAGCTACTGTGTAGCCATGGGGGCAGCCATTCAAGCACAGGATACACAGTAGATAACAGATAAGTACTACTATAGTTTATATAAACAAGCTGCTGTGTAGCCATGGGGGCAGCTATTCAAGCACAGGATACACAGTAGATAACAGATAAGTACTACTATAGTTTATATAAACAAGCTGCTGTGTAGCCATGAGGGCAGCCATTCAAGCACAGGATACACAGTAGATAACAGATAAGTACTATTATAGTTTATATAAACAAGCTGCTGTGTAGCCATGGGGGCAGCCATTCAAGCACAGGATACACAGTAGATAACAGATAAGTACTACTATAGTTTATATAAACAAGCTGCTGTGTAGCCATGGGGGCAGCTATTCAAGCACAGGATACACAGTAGATAACAGATAAGTACTACTATAGTTTATATAAACAAGCTGCTGTGTAGCCATGGGGGCAGCCATTCAAGCACAGGATACACAGTAGATAACAGATAAGTACTATTATAGTTTATATAAACAAGCTGCTGTGTAGCCATGGGGGCAGCCATTCAAGCACAGGATACACAGTAGATAACAGATAAGTACTACTATAGTTTATATAAACAAACTGCTGTGTAGCCATGGGGGCAGCCATACAAACCTGATACGCTCTGTTATCCAGAAAGCTCCAGATCATCTCTTTCTGATGCCATTTTAATCAGATAATTTAATATATTATATCATTTTTCCTCTGTAGTAATAAAACAGTAGCTTGTACTTGATCTCATCCAAGGTATACTGTAATTAACCCTTAACTGGGGCAAAACAATCTTATTGGGCTTTTTTAACGTTAAGTTGATTTTTAGTAGGCAAGCTATGGAGATCCAAACTACAGAAAGATCCCTTATCTGTAAAACCCCAGGTCCCGAGCAATCTGATTAACAGGTCCCTCACCTGTACAAGGATATATGCTCTCCTATGCATGTACAATTGTAACCATTTCTTGGCACACGCTCTTAAAAAGCTTTTAACTCTTCACAGTCCAGCAGCCCTGAATCCCCTTTGCATATGTGTGACAGTTACTGGAAACTGGGATGTACAGCACAGTGCCTCCACCTAGTGGGCACTGAGAAAGTACAACTCTGGGGAATTCCACCAGAAAAATAAAACACACAAGTTTCAGCACACAAATATCAACTTTATATAAAGCAAAAATATAAACCCTGCACTGGGGAACCCTACCCCAAGAGTTCTTAATATAACCCAGGTAACACTACCTGGCCCAAAGTACTTTTTCTTTGGACAAGGCAGTTGCTCCCATGTAGCAGGCTCATGATAAACCTTTGTCCTCACTCATGGGACTTAAATGGTGGCAAAAGTATCCACATGCAGAAGAGCAGAGACAGTATGGCAGGAGCCCAGTGCTTATCCCAAGCACAGCTCATCACAGCCCTCTCCAGGCTCTTCCCGGTGAGCCTTACAAAGCAGCATTTTCACCCTCTCTGCTGCCTTTACTTGTAGGCTCCAGACCTTTCCTCCTGGCCATGCTCCACACTGGTTCTGGCTGGATGCTGCAACCCAGGGCTCCTTCATAACCTATGCTAGCCGACCCTGTGGATTTGGCTCCAAACCCAGGCTCTTCCAGGGTCCTCCTCTTTTCCTAGAGGTCCTCTGGGGCTTCCAGCCAATCAGGTTACTGGCACAAAAGGCAGAACAAAATTCAAGTCACAAGTGAATTACAAAAAATACTTTATTTTAACATGTACCATATATACTTGAGCATAAGCCGAGTTTTTCAGCACCCAAAATGTGCTGAAAAATCTACCTCGGCTTATACTTGAGTCAGTATAAACTTACCTAGCTGATCGACGCGACTACGGAGCTGCAAGCCTTCTGACGCGGTGTGCCTTTTCCCTGAAGCGGATGGCTGCACTTCTGATCGGAGTCACTCCTGCACCTGCGGCTAGTGTGCTCTTCTGCGCGCCACAGCACCTCCTTCGTCACGCTGTCTTGCTCGCCCCCAAACGTGACGTGAGTGACGGCAGGAAATTACGAAAATACAGTACGGTACTTACCAGTAACCACAATTTTATTTAGTCCAAATACCAATCCATGCATCTCCTGATCCAACCTAAACTGTACCTCATTTACAATGCCACCTTCCTCATTTCATCCAACCCATATTTACCAAACCTATGCTGCTCACCCTAGGCTTATACTGGAGTCAATGCGTTTTCCCAGTTTTCATAGGAAAATTAGGTACCCTGGCTTATACGCGGGTTTGGCTTATACTCAAGTATATTATTACATAAGCTGCAAAATATCTTGCTAATGCCACAGTAAGATACCAGGGTGTCAGGGAGCCGGGAGCTCCCTCCAGGGAGGTTGTCTGGATCAAGGAGGAAGCCCTCTTGAGGGAACAAGGTCGCGGTATCCAAAGGGTTAAACGGAGAATAGTCAGGATCAGGCAAGAGTTCACAGGCAGGCAGAATACAAACAAAGTCCAAAGTCCAGGCAAAGGGTCAGGATACAAGGCAGGAACAAGATTAGGCAATAAGGCACACAGGAAACCCAGGATATGCTTCAGGAAAGTAATCCTATTCTTGGGCGCCATTCTGGCGTCTAGTTGGCGTTTTTATTTTCAAATTTGGCGCCATTCTGACGTCATTGACGCTCTTGCGCCGACGTCGGCGCGCTGACGTCATCGCCCGGCGCCGCTACCCACGTGGCGGCCATGGGCGCCGCCATTTTGGGAGCGACGCCGGCGAAGATGGACGCGCCGCCCGGAGCTCCTGGGCCTGCTCCGGGCGGCGATCGTTACAGTACCCCCCCCTCACGGGGGCCTCTGGACCACCAGGACTTGGCTTCTGGGGAAACTTGGAATGGAACTCCCTCACCAGACGAGGAGCGTGAACATCACGGTGTCCTTCCCAGGAGCATTCTTCAGGGCCAAAGCCCTTCCACTGAATGAGGTACTGAAGGGACCCTCTGGAGATTCTGGAGTCTAGGATTTTCTCCACCTCGTACTCGAGTTGACCCTCCACTGAGATGGCAGGAGGAGGAGACTGACCGCCAGAGAACCGGTTGGTGATGGCGGGTTTCACCAGAGACACGTGGAACACGTTGGGGATTCTCATCTCTGGTGGAAGCTGGAGTCTGACAGCCACAGGGTTGATTATTTCCAAGATGGGAAATGGTCCCACGAATTTTGGACCCAACTTGGGAGATGGTATCTTCAACCGGATATTCCTGGAAGAGAGCCAGACATTATCACCCACCTTGTAGAGAGGAGAGGATCTTCGACGACGATCCGCGAAAGTCTTATGAACAAGAGCACTCTTCTCTAGGTTCAACTTGGTCGCAGCCCAAATAGCAGACATATGGGCTGCGGAGTCGTCAGCAGCCGGAACGTCAGATAGCACAAAGTCTTGGGGAAAAGCTTGAGGATGCTGACCATACACCGACATGAATGGAGACCTTCCTGTAGAGGAATGACAAGCATTATTATGAGCGAATTCCGCCCATGGGAGGAGATCAGACCAGTCATCCTGGCAGAGGGATACGTGGTTCCTCAGGAACTGCTCCAGGGCTTGGTTGACACGTTCAGCTGCCCCATTCGTTTGCGGGTGGTATGCAGATGAAAACTGAAGAACAATTCCCAGGTCTTTGCATAAGGAACGCCAGAACTTGGCAGTAAACTGGGTGCCTCTATCGGAGACGATCTCCACCGGGAAACCATGCAGGCGGAAGATGTACTGGATAAATAGCTGGGACAACTCCACCGCAGAGGGCAACTTCTTCAGAGGGATGAAATGGGCCATTTTGGAGAAGCGGTCAATAACAACCCAGATCACAGTATTCCCACCGGAGGGAGGAAGTTCGACAATAAAGTCCATAGAGAGGTGCGTCCATGGACGAGAGGGTACCGGCAAAGGCTGTAACAACCCACTGGGGCGGGAATGGCTAGGCTTAGAAGTGGCGCAGACATTACAAGCAGCCACAAAGTCCTTTACATCCTTGCGGATATCAGGCCACCAGACTAGGCGCCTCAAGAGTTCAAGGGTCTTAGCCGAACCAGGATGTCCAGCTTGCCTGGAGCAGTGGGTTTGTTGCAGGATGGCCAGGCGAAGTTCTGGAGGGACGAAGGCCATGCCAATCGGAGTATCTTGAGGAGCCGAGGACTGCCCAGCCAGAATCTGGTCGGCAAATTGGGGATACAGAGAGGCAATGATCTTGACAGGTGGAATGATTGGTTCCTGTCTCTCAGGGTCACGGTCCACCGGAGTGAAGCTACGAGACAAGGCGTCGGCCTTCAGATTTTTGGAACCTGGGCGAAAAGTCAAAACAAAGTTAAATCGGGAAAAGAAAAGGGCCCACCTGGCTTGTCTGGGATTTAGCCTCTTGAGGGACTGTATGAACTCCAGATTCTTGTGATCAGTGAAAATCTGGACAGGAATTTCAGAACCCTCCAGGAGGTGACGCCATTCTTCAAGGGCAAGCTTGACTGCCAAGAGTTCTCGATTCCCGACGTCATAGTTCTGCTCTGCGGATGAGAACTTCTTGGAGAAAAACGCACAGGGGTGCAATTTTCCATCAGAGGAATGTCTCTGAGACAGGATAGCTCCGGCTCCGACTTCAGAAGCATCAACTTCGATGCAGAAGGGTAGCGCAGGATTGGGATGTCGAAGAACAGGAGCGGACGTGAAGGCCTCTTTCAAGGACTGAAAGGCTTCTATAGCAGATGGAGGCCACAGGCTGGGTTTACCCCCTTTTCGGATGAGGGCCAGGATAGGTGCAATGCGGGAAGAGAACCCCCGGATGAACTGTCGATAATAATTAGCAAATCCGATGAATCTCTGGATTGCTTTGGTACTCAGTGGGAGAGGCCACTCCTGGATGGCCGACACTTTCACGGGGTCCATCTCAAATCCCTCTGGAGAGATAATGTATCCTAGGAAGGGGATCTTGGATACCTCGAAAACACACTTCTCCAACTTGGCGAAGAGAGAGTTCTTCCTCAGACGAGAGAGTACCTCCTTCACCTGGGAGCGATGACTTTCAAGGTCCTTGGAAAAGATCAGGATGTCGTCCAAGTATACGACTACGAACCTTCCTAGGAGATCTCGGAACACATCATTCACAAACTCCTGGAAGACGGCAGGGGCATTGCATAGGCCGAAGGGCATAACGAGATATTCATAGTGCCCATCCCGAGTGTTGAATGCCGTCTTCCATTCGTCACCCTCCCGGATGCGAATGAGGTTGTAGGCCCCCCGGAGATCCAACTTGGAGAAAATCTTTGCCCCTTTCAGCTGGTCAAAGAGCTCGGCAATCAGGGGCAGAGGGTATCTGTTTTTCACGGTGATCTTATTCAGACCCCGATAGTCTATACAAGGCCGAAGGCCTCCGTCCTTCTTCTCCACGAAGAAGAACCCAGCCCCTGCAGGAGAGGTAGAAGGGCGGATAAACCCCCGCTGGAGATTTTCTTGGATGTACTCCTTCATAGCGGTAGTTTTCTGCAGGAGAGAGAGGGTAGGTGCGCCCTCTGGGGGGCATAGCTCCAGGCAGGAGTTCAACCGGACAGTCGTAGGAGCGATGTGGGGGAAGGAACTCTGCAGACTTTTTACAAAACACATCGGAAAATCCCTTGTAAGAGGAGGGCAAAGTCTTTAGTTCCGCAGAGGAGACATTCACCTTCTCGAGGGGCTTTGGCGGAAGGCAATGTTGCAGGCAAAATAAACTCCAACGAGAGATCTGCCCAGTGGACCAGTCTATGGTGGGGTTATGCAGACGTAACCATGGAAGACCCAATATCACTGGAGTAGAAGGACAGGGGATGATGAAGAATGAAAGTTTTTCTTGATGCAGCGCCCCAACTTGTACAGATAGTTCCGCCGTGAACTTTGTGACGAATTCAAACTCCAGGGGTTTGTCATCTATGGCAGTAATTCGCAGGGGAGAAGACAATGGAAGCAGAGGAATCTTCATGCGTTCGGCAAAAAAGGCATCCATGAAATTGCCATCCGCTCCGGAGTCGAGGAAGGCCCTTTCGAAGATAGACTTACTTGCCAGGTGAATCTGCAAAGGAAGGAGAAGTCTGCGTGAATTTTCTTGATACTTCTCCAGAGAACCTCGAGTGATGCCCCCTACATGAGAAACCTGAGACATACCTCGGAGTACAAAACTCTTGGCTTTGGCAGGACAGGCGTTGGCAAAATGGGAATGCCCACCACAGTATAAACAGAGACCTGCCATACGTCTTCGGAGTCTTTCCTGCTCGGAGAGGCGAGTCTTTCCTACTTGCATGGGTTCCTCCAAAGGAGACGTCGACACATGGGTCACAGGAACAGCGGGTGTTTGCAGAATCGGCCTTTGAAAGCGAGGGGCCAACATGGGAGAAAATCGTCTACTGCGCTCTCTCTCCACCTGGTGCTCTCTGAGACGAGTGTCCACCTTAATGGATAGAGCGATCAACCCTTCCAGGGTGTCAGGAGTCTCCCTGGAGACGAGATCATCTTTGATGCGGATGGATAGGCCTTGGTAGTATACAGCCTTGTAAGCGTCATCACACCAGGAAGTCTCCGCCATCAGTGTTCGGAAGTCTATAGCATACTCATTGACACTGCGGCTTCCTTGCCGGAGCTGCAAGAGACGGGCAGGGGCGTTCGTAACCCGACCTGGAGCATCAAAGACTATACGAAAAGCTTGGAGAAAGTCTTTAACATCAAAAGTCAGCGGGGAATTCTTCTCCCAAAGAGACGTTGCCCACTCCAGTGGCTTGCCTTCCAATCGAGACATCACATACCCCACCTTGGAACGCTCGCTTGGAAACTGTGTGGGTTGGAACTCAAATTGAATTTGGCATTGCGTGGCAAATCCCCTGCAGGCTTGTGGGTCCCCACTGAAACGAGGGGGAGGTGGAATGCGAGGCTCACCTGTCGGGTAGCTTGTGTTCGTGGGGGCTGCCGCCATGGGGGGATCCCCAGTAGGTGGAGCAGTGGAGGACGCAGAAGGCACTTGAGCCAGCAGGACATCGAGTGCTTGCCCAATGCGAACCTGCTGGTTTTCGTAGTCCTCCATGCGGGATGCCAGTCCGCGGAGCGCTCGTCCGACATGAGGTGTGGCTTCCTCAGAAGGATCCATGGCCCAAGAATAATGTCAGGGAGCCGGGAGCTCCCTCCAGGGAGGTTGTCTGGATCAAGGAGGAAGCCCTCTTGAGGGAACAAGGTCGCGGTATCCAAAGGGTTAAACGGAGAATAGTCAGGATCAGGCAAGAGTTCACAGGCAGGCAGAATACAAACAAAGTCCAAAGTCCAGGCAAAGGGTCAGGATACAAGGCAGGAACAAGATTAGGCAATAAGGCACACAGGAAACCCAGGATATGCTTCAGGAAAGTAATCCTATTCTTGGGCGCCATTCTGGCGTCTAGTTGGCGTTTTTATTTTCAAATTTGGCGCCATTCTGATGTCATTGACGCTCTTGCGCCGACGTCGGCGCGCTGACGTCATCGCCCGGCGCCGCTACCCACGTGGCGGCCATGGGCGCCGCCATTTTGGGAGCGACGCCGGCGAAGATGGACGCGCCGCCCGGAGCTCCTGGGCCTGCTCCGGGCGGCGATCGTTACACAGGGAAAGGCTTATAACAAGAGAAGTGACCATTAGTTATACTGACAGACTTGTCAATGTTCCCGGAATTAACAGGAGTCACCTGTATTTTTACTCTTGGCAGGGAAAGAACAGGGGACATGGTCTGGGCTGAAGAGGGCATGGTCTGAGCAAACAAAAAAATCACCCTGGTTCAAAATTGGGGAGGTTGAAATACCTGAATTGAGAATAAATAAAAAAAAAATAAAAGTTGAAAGAAAGCAAACTGAGAGAGCAACCTTTATAACTACATATGAAACATGTTACAGGTTTATTAAGGTTTAAATGGTAAATTCAAAATTTTTTTGTTAAAACTCACAAATTCAAATTTAAAACCACCAACTTGAATTTCAAATTCGAAAATTTGCCACCTGTCGAGTTTATTTACAAGTCAATGGCAGAGCTCTGTCGAACCAATTGAAGTTGTTAATTACTTTCCTGACATTCAATTTTTTTTTTCAGAGGAAAATTCGATTAGAATTGATTCGTATTTGATTTGAGTTTTTGGGTCTTTTGTATTCAATTGAATAGACATTCACGTTTTTTCGTAAATAAACCCCCATTCGAGTTGTGAGTACATCTGAATTTATTAGAGTTAAAAAAAAGTCACATAACTTCAAAATTCGACCTTTGATAAATCTACCCCTTAAATGGGAAAACTATTTTTGGAAACAAATTTAGGACGTTTCCGCTAGAGTTTGGTGGCTTTTGTTTAACACTATTGCCATTTTAAACCCATGTTTAAGGTTCCCATTGAATGCATTTAGAATACGTAAAACATAATACAAATATGAGTCTCAGTACGTGACGAGTCTCAGTATGTGAATCAGTTATTAATGCTGTTGAGGGAGAACGTTACAAAAAAAACGGTGGCATTAATCAACCAAAAAAATGACAGTTTCGCTGTCAATACTGCTCTATGTTTTCCTATTTATAGCTCACACGGAAACTATCCTATTAAGTACTAGAAATAAACAAATTATGACTATCAGGATACATTAGTGTATTTGGAGGAATTATGTGAGACGAGGGAGCATTATGGGCTGATTTTTTAATGCAGGAAAAATAATTACTTTGCTTTAACTCAGATTTTCTCTGATTCAAATTGTCTAAATTGCTTCCTGTCACATTCAGATTCAAAAGAATCAGGATTATACTCACCAGGTAATTTGTCTGTCTGTAATTCACTTCTTACTATATTGCCTCATTACGTCAAAATTGACAAGCATTCTACTCCATGCAGCCAACCTTCATTTCTTGGAGAAAAAACAAAAGACAAAAGAATTAAATTGCAAGAAAATGAAGTTGCTGAACTATTTTGCTTCTGGAAATTGGACAAACATCCTCATGTCCTCTTGTTACAAAATATTCCTTCAATATTACAAAGTTGCTCTCTGCAGAGGACATTGGTGTTAATGGAAGATAATACTGTGCTCTTCATCCTATTGTATTTCTTTCGAGTAATTTATTGTGAGTTTTTAATCAGTGCCGTAACTACAGAGGAAGCAGACCCTGCAGCTGCAGGGGGCCCAGGAGGTATGAGGCTCTAATTCATATACAATTTCAATAAATATTTGTACAACAGGTCAGCCTCTGAATATGTTAAGGCCAGTGATGGGCAAATTTCTCCCGTTTTGCTTTGCCAAAAAATTATTGAATTTCCTTCAAAATTGGCGATTTGCAAAAAAATTTTGAAAATTGAAATTGCCGCTTGCGTCCAATTTTGGACCCGCGTCTGAAAAGTCTAAAGTCAATTTTGACGCTGGCGTTAAAGCCAATGGGCGTCCAAATATTGTTGATACAGAATTTTTTTGACGCAGATTTATTCGAAATTCGGAAATTTGCCATGAATTTGCAAAATACATATAGACAAATACAATGAGGACTATATGTATTTTGTGGTCACAGCCTCATTGCACCCCCGCCTAATGGTTTTAAAAAATAGTGGTGAGCACAACTTTCCCTTGTTTGTTATAGTTATACAAGAGCAGTGACCAGCTCCATGTTGTAGCTCCACCCCTCCCAGCTATAGTCAGGTGATCCCACTGGTGTCTAATAAAAGGGCAGCCAAGTTTGGGAGTTTTACTTTGAAAGCAGCAAGTAAGTTGCAGGTAAAACTTAGTCCCTTTGTAAAATGTATAATGAACCAATAGAATTGTTAAATAATTCTTGTTTCATTTAAAGGGTAAGGCATTTTTAGTAGCTGTATGCACAAAATGTCTCAATGTCTTATATATATTGATAATGGGTTGAGTGCAGAGGACTCTTGTATTTGCCTAAAATGTATTTGCTGTAGGGGCTAATAATATTAGGTCATAACTAATATTAAGGGATGGTTAGCAAATTTTTGTGCATGCTGAAATCAACAAATAGGACTGGCCAATAATGGTGGGCAAATTTATTCGGCAGGCGTGGATTTGCGGCGAATTTGCACGTTTCGCCGCTGCCAACAAAATTGATGAAATTACAGTGAAAATTCGCTGGCATCAAAGTTTTTTTGCTGGCATCAAAATTGTCGTGTTTCACAAATTTCTAAATTCGCGTTTCGCAAATTTCGCAGGAAATTTTATGGAGAAGCGAAACGGCACAAATTCGCCCATCACTACTGCCCAATGTGGGAAACTGCCCCTCCACCGAAACAAATATAGCTGAAAAATATCAAAAATAAAATATATAACTTAAATGGGATATTACCATGCTGACATTTATATTTTTATTTGTTTCTCCTTTATAATAGGTTATACCTATTGTTTTCAGGTGGTGATGCAAACTTTATATTGCGACATTTGTGTGCCCCTTTAAATTCTAGTTTAAATTCTGTTTCTAGTTAAAAGCTACATTATGGATGATCATTCCATTTGCATTAGCAGGAACATCCTTTGTATTTTGGGACTCCAGTAGAGAACATTCTACTTCTCCCTTTATATTATTATGAAGTTTTGTTTACCATAGCAGAAGATGTATGCCTTTTAGGTATATATTTATATTTTGTACATGTATTAGCATATGATTGCTTGGGTTGTGATTATTCCCACCAGCAAAGTCCCTTGAAAATGGAACATGAGCCTCTTCGGGCCAAATGTAGTCTCACAGGCAACTCTACAGCTTCAGGCTCTGTCTGTTTTAATCAGATCTAGACGCAGTTGAATGAGAAATGTATAAACACAGTATGAGGTTGATGCATTTATTTATACAATTTACTTATTAGACTTGACAAGAAAAAAACAAAGAGATACTCATACCATATAGTATAGAAACAATCATAAGGGATACTGACGTGACTTCAGTTATCAAAGCCCATGTCATCCCAAGGACCCAAGTTCTCGGTAATGGCATTTGTTTTTATATTAAAATGCAGCACTGTTTGGAAGGTTGTGGCTGTTTTACTATATGGACAAAGGGAGCATTTGCCCAGGGCCTGCCAGGTAAGCAGGGGGCATCATCAGACCTATAGTCTCCAGTAGTAGACCCATCATTTTAATCAACTGAAAGAGCTCTATCATTTTTTTACTCAAACAAACGTTCCCATGAAAATGTTTCTTGATAAAATTGACATCTTTAGTGCAGCCATTTGTTTTCTTGTGGTGCCCCGGGTCAAGGTGGGTTGTGAGGTCTCCACCAATGAAAACAAATTAAGTATCTTATTATATTGGGTTCACTATTGCCACAAATTTCGTGGTTTAGCAGCAGAGGCCCACTAATGAGATCTTTATCCTGGGTCCACCAATAGCTTAAAGCAGCCGCAAGCTTCAGTTATAAAGATCAGCCAGACCAAGTTGAGTTTGGATGGAGAAAAATTAGTTGAGAGTCATTCAATGTAGGAGGCTGTTTCTTGAGATAAGAAGAGACAATGACAGCCTTGGATGGCAGGGAACTGCAAATCAAAAACAGCGTTGGGCAGAAGCTATAGAGGAAGCAGACCCTGAGGTTGTGGGGGGCCAGGACCATGTGGTTCGCTTCCTCTATAGCTGAAAAGTATACCCCCTTCTCCAGTCACTCTGCTACCTACGGGCAGAGAAGGGGAATACAGGTGGACAGGAGACTTTGGCTTGTGGTGGAGAGTGGGCAGGGGCCATGTAGGGATCACTGTGCAACGGGCCCCTCAAAAGAATTTTTTGTGCATGTATGCAGCAAAAAAAAAATCAAAAAATGTGTTATACAATATGCCCTTTTCTATCCGTTTTCCCCCAAAAGGGCCCCTCAGATGCCTACACTAAAACCATCCCAAGGCAACTGGATTCATGCATGTTTAGATTAGATTAGAACTTCATTGAACTTTTTCTGAATTTCCACTTGTCGTCATGGATATTGAAAGGTCGCCAGTTGAAGCAGGACAGTCCCAGTTCTCACACCCGAAATTCTTTTGCAAGAATGGCCAGGGTTTTCAGGAGAAATGGGTGCATATCAGTAGTTGAGAGGCAACCAGAAAGAGGACATGGCCTAGAAATCCAAGAACATGCCATGATATCATTAGGAGTGCTGTGAGACAACTTTCCATAGCCAGGGGTACTCCCTAAACTTTTTCATTTCTTGTAGAGCACTGGGGAGGACTCCACCTAGAATCCTGCTAGAGAAAGAATTGGGAAGAATGGACATGTGTTCTCAAATGAAAAACCCACTATTAGTGACTGATATAATCCTACTTTATATCTGTGCTCATTTCCTGATCTTCAAGGTGGACCTTGGCCAAAGATTAGAGCCCCAAAATTGAACTTGAATGGAAAAAGTTCAACATAACCACTGCTTTAGATTTTTTTGGCCGTTTCGAAGTAAATCCCAAGCTCTGTAGATATTTCTATTAGATTCTGATCCCTTTTCTTTCATTCATGAATTCGATGAGTGTCATTTAGTGCTTCTCAGTCACTGGTGATTGTGAGTCTCTTCCTTCCTTGCCAATATTATGAAATGCTATTCCATTATCCACTATTTAGCACTGAGTATATAGAGTATATAGGAGAGACCTTTGACCTTAATATGTCTGTTTTACTGAAATGTAATCCGGAGAGGAACTTGTGGCTTGGAGCCAAAAATAAAGCAATGAAAAAGAGACAAACCAATTCTGTAAAGGGCAACTCGAGAAGGAGTCTGCCAAATCAGCGGTATACAGAATTCTAATTATGTGACAATGCTGCACTTATAGGGCCAGGGGGATACACTTGGCTGCTATTTATTGCAACTCCAGTTGTAGAAACATAGAACATGGAGCCAGATTGACACAGATCAGGTGGAAATCTTTTTGTAGCATTATTTTGCCTTTTATTGAACAACCCTTATGTTGCTGGACTGCAGTTACCGGCACAGTTAATTAAGATGGAATTTAAAATTCTGCAATCACTGAGTAAAGTTTGGTTTGTGATGTCCTTTAATGATCATTTTGCAGATTAATTGGTCTTGGATAATGAACCATAGCAAGTTAGAACCTTTGCTACGAGATGAGTCCTGTGGGTTGAATGAGCTGAGCTTGTCAGGGGTTCCAAGATTACAGAGGACTCAGAGGGGATCCTAGTTGGGAGCACAATATATATATGTGTGTGAAACATATAATCTTCCCAAGGTTTACATGCTGAAAATATTTTGCTGTGGGAAATATTTTAATTATGGCCAAACATCTGTTCTGTCTACTTTTGGATTGTACCCATAGTTAAATGGCTATATACAGTGTATATATATATATATATATATATATATATATATATATATATATATATATATATATAATTATTATTATTATTATTTACATTTATTTATATAGCGCCAGCATATTTCACAGCACTGAATATATATATATATATACAGTATATATATATATATATATATATATATATATATATATATATATATATATATATATATATATATATATATATATATATATATATATATATATATATATATACAGTAAAACCTCAATTTTATATCCCCTGATTTTAAGTTTTCCCTCATTTTACAGTGGGGTATAGAAACCAGAAGAAGCCCGCTGGCAAGTTCCCAGAAATTGGATGGCTTTCAAACCTATATCTGCTAGAAGAAGGAAGAGTATAAATAAATATTGTATATTTGATTTTATTGTAGGGTGTTTTCCTTATTTAACAGTTGGATGCAGTTCATAGCTGGCATTATGCTTTAAAGCAGAAATTCCTAACCTGTCCTTCAAGGTCACAACATCTCCAGCTTTAACAGAAATGAGCTAATCAGTAAATAGCCTGTGGTTGCCCTTGAGGAACAGAGTTGTACGTCCTTGTATTAGTTCTTCTGAACACATTATTTATAATGAACAGGAAATATTAGCTTCTTTGGCTCTCTTGCACATCGTAGGTGTTTGAGTACTTTGCTTATCCCGTGCAGGCCTGGAACTCGGGGCAGATATGAGAGGCACGTGCCTTGGTACAGGCAGGGCTGCCATCAGAGGGGGACAGGGGGTAGAAGTGTCCCGGGCCCGGGCATGAAGGGGGGCCCAGCAGTACTGCAGTTTAGAAAGAGCCGGCCCCCCTTGCCAGCGCCAAAGATCTGCGGCCAGCCGAACAGTGGAAAATGGGGAAATGCCGAACAGCTGAACCCACGAAGCTGCGAAAAGACCCGAAGCCACAAAAATAGTCGAAGCCGAAGTCCCGATGCGCCGAAAAGACCCAAAGCCACGAAAACAGCCGAAATTGAAGTCATGAAGCGGCGAAAAGACCCAAAGTAACGAAAGGAGGCAAAGTTGAAGTCCTGAAGCCACGAGTTCAATTCAACTGAACACCAATTTGTATTTTTTTTTAATCCCCTGGTCACCAATGTATTATTTTAATATCCTATAGGCCCCTGCCACCAATGTTTTTTTTAAAAAAAATATTTTTTGGGGCCCCAATTTTTTTTAACTTGTAAGAGGGGCCCTGGCGCCAATGTTTTTTTACAAAAAATTTTTTTACGGACCCAATTTTTTTTAACTTGTAAGGGGGGCCCTGGCGCCAATGTTTTTTTTTTAACTTGTGTGTGTGGGGGGTTACTTTTTTAGCACTAAAGTCTGTGTGGTCTTTTAACTGTGATGTGGAGTGGGCGGGGTCTGGGGCGGGGCTTGGGTGCCAGGGTGGGTGGGGCCCCGAAAATGTTGTTGTACGGGGCCCCGTGATTTCCAATGGCGGCCCTGGGTACAGGTATATGATCTGTTATCCGTTATCCGGAAACCCGTTATCCAAAAAGCTACGGAAAGGCCATCTTTCATAGACTTCGCTTTATCCAAATAATCCAATAATCCAGTATTTTGTACTTGATCCTAAAATATAATTAATCCTTATTGGAAGTAAAAACAGCCTATTGGCTTTATTTAATGTTTATATGATTTTCTAGTAGACTTAAGGTATGAAGATCCAAATTACGGAGAGATCCATTATTCGGAAAGCCCCAGGTCCTGAGCATTCTGGATAACAGGTCCCATACCTGTATTACTTGACCCAGATCTAATTACATGTTCGTCCAGGGTTTTTTCTTAGGTTTGTGTACCTGTTCAGCCCCTATCCTGCTCATCTTTTAGGGGCCACTAGGGTAATAGCAACAAAAATCACAGTTTACATTCTGAGTTGGAGAACTGCAAATAAAAAAAATCCAAAAAACTTCAATGTAAAAAAGACACATTTTTTGGAATAACGTTGACTACATCATACCGAACATTAAGGGAGTTATTTATTAAGCTCCAAATGTTTCTAGTCAGACTTTTAAAGGGGTAAATACCATTTCTTCAGAATTTTTTATTTTTTTGGGGGGGGGGGCTTTATTACCGTATATACTCGAGTATAAGCCGAGTTTTTCAGCATCCAAAATGTGCTGAAAAAGTCTACCTCGGCTTATACTCGAGTCAGCGGGCAGTAGCTGAGATTGCAGTCACTTTTAATCATTCCTATACCAACAGTTCGCTTGGGGAGAGACTGCAATATCACAGAGCGCCCTCTGTTGGTTATATGAAAGAATAACAGTGCGCCCTCTGTTGGTATATATGAAAGAATAACAGTGACTGCAATATCACACAATGCCATCTGTTGATTATATGAAAGAATAACAGTGCACCCTCTGTTGGTTATATGAAAGATTAACAGTGACTGCAATATCACACAGCACCCTCTGTTGGTTATATGAAAGATTAACAGTGACTGCAATATCACACAGCGCCCTCTGTTGGTTATATGAAAGAATAACAGTGACTGCAATATCACACAGCGCCCTCTGTTGGTTATATGAAAGATTAACAGTGACTGCAATATCACACAGCGCCCTCTGTTGGTTATATGAAAGATTAACAGTGACTGCAATATCACACAGCGCCCTCTGTTGGTTATATGAAGGATTAACAGTGACTGTAATATCACACAGCACCCTCTGCACATGGTAGTGGGACATTGAGATGGTACCTTGTATTTAATATAATTTGTTTAAGGGGGTGTTTACTTTTAAATTAACTTTTAGTAAGTTATAGAATATCTAATCCTAAGAATCTTTTCAATTGGCATTCATTTTTTATAGTTTAAATTATTCCTATTCTTCTTCTGACACTTTCCAGCTTTCAAAAGGGGGTCACCGACCCCATCTATAAAACCAAATGCTCTGTAAGGCTACACATTTATTGTTATTGCTACTTTTTATTACTCATCTTTCTTTTCAGGCCTCTCCTATTCATATTCCAGTCTCATATTCAAATCAGTGCATGGTTGCTAGGGGAATTTGGACCCTAGCAATCAGATTGCTGAAATTACAAACCAGAGAGCTACTGAATAAAAAGCTAAATAACTCAAAACCACAAGTAATTAAAAATGAAAACCAATTGCAAATTGTCACACAATATCAATCTCTACATCATACTCA
Organism: Xenopus laevis; assembly: GCF_017654675.1. Lineage (NCBI taxonomy): Eukaryota > Metazoa > Chordata > Amphibia > Anura > Pipidae > Xenopus > Xenopus laevis. The sequence goes on along the minus strand of NC_054374.1, from coordinate 162,694,353 downwards.
GTGTCGGACTGGCCCATCGGAATACCAGGAAAACTCCCGGTGGGCCCAGGTGTCAGGGGGCCCTTGTGCTGCTAAAGATTTTACCTATTTCATGACCATTTTCTATGACAAAAAATATGCTAAATAGATGGAATAATAGATTACAGTATGTAAAGAATCGAGACTAGGAGAATAGAGGTTCAGTGAGGAAAAGAATAATAATAGTACAGAGAGTGGGCCCCTGGTCTAAGGTTTTTGGGTGGGCCCCTGGTGTCCCAGTCCAACACTGATCATACTAAAAGTTAATTTAAAGGTGAACAACCCATTTAATTGTTTTTTTATTGCACATGGCCCAGGTCCCATATCTGTATATTTTAGTGATAGAGCTGATCAGATTTCAATGTATGTACATTAGCAATGATAGAGATTTGACATGGCAGACAATGTAGCGTCATCACAATCCATTGTGACTTCAGCAGGTTAAGTTAACAGAGTACATTTGAGGTCGGTGTAAGCAGCAGGGATGAGAGCATCAGATCATTGTGAGAGATATTGGAGATATTCAGCAACTGATGGCTTCATAAAAAAACATTATAAATGAAAGCTCTGGGCTTCTTCAGTGATCGTTGGCAGAAAAATAAGTGAAGTGCTAGGGAAATGAATGGAGGCACCCCGCCGAGACATTGTGCTTTCTGGGTGATGTAGATGCATTCCCGGGAAGATATGGAGCATAGCCGTCTTCAGGGTAAATGTGCTGTAATAAGAATACGAGGAGAGTTTTAAAATGCATTTTCATTTCATCTGGGTTAAATATCCATGCATCATTTCTAACGGCGGTGCGGGATGATAAAGAGAGAGGCAGCAGGATCTGTCCTGGAGAGCAACAATAGCAAAAGATAATAGGGATCTCTGTATAGGCAAACAGAGATCCATCTGCCTTTTCTAACAACAGATTATTTACCTGCACCATTTCCATTACATATAGTAAAGATCCGTGTGTCATTAATGAATGGTGTTAATCCCGCGTCCTTGGCAGCGGAGGAGAAAATAATAAATGCATATTTTACGATTATTGCAGTTAGGCAGGTTATATATATATTTATATATATATATATATATATATATATATATATATATATATATATATATATATATATATACGTTCAAAATAGACCAGCACTCCAAATTTTCAATCAAAAAGTGTTTATTTCAACATCACTCAAGTGTCCAACGTTTCGGCCCACATTAGGGCCTTTATCATCCTTGATAAAGGCCCTAATGTGGGCCGAAACGTTGGACACTTGAGTGATGTTGAAATAAACACTTTTTGATTGAAAATTTGGAGTGCTGGTCTATTTTGAACGTGTATACCCTGATTGAGAAGGAAGGAGTGCAAGTACTTTGTGAACATTTATATATATATATATATATATATATATATATATATATATATATATAGACTTAAAGGTTGAACTTCATAGACGTGTGTATTTTTTCATCCTAACTTACTATGTAGCTTCTCCCACAATTGTCTGATATGTACATATATTTATATTGCTTATCAGTGAGGGCCACAGAGGGTCCGTATATACTTCTGTATGGCTATTAGGAAAGGGACCCCTGTAAAGCAAGGATCAGACATATGGAGTGGCAGGTGCACAACATAGGGACAAATCGGGGCACTAAGAAGGGTTGCAGTCAGGGAGCATGGGAATTGTTGTTTGGAGAGAATTAGAATGTGCTTTGGAGTTAAACAGAAGGGAACAGGAACTGTGCGAGTCACTTACCTCTGGTACAGCAGGGGAACAGGCAATGCCCCACTCAACCATCAATGAGATTGTAATAAGCAGGTTATGGGGGAATACATAAGAAAGAAATAGCTTGTGGTTGGGTTGGTCTACTGCAGGGGTAGGTAACCTGCGGCTCCGGAGCCTCATGCAGCTCTTTATCCTGCTTGCTGCGGCTCAGTCTTACAGCTTTGCTTGTCACATTGTCTTTACAGCCCTCCACCTGCTGGCGGCTTCTGGAGTGTGTGACCGCGATAAGCTAGCAATTAGCAGGTGTGAGTTCTGTATAGTAGTCAGAAGGAAGGGGGTTGGATAATGTTATGGTGTAGGTTGAGTTCATGAGGAATAGGCCTAGGGCTGGGCTTAAGGCAAGGTTGTTGAGTAGGAACTTAGGTCAATCATGTATGGGACCAGAAAACTCAGCTCCTAACAGTTCCTATGACTTGTGCCATCATACAGCCCAGTTACAGAAAGAGGAGCAATCCAATTGGCTGGGGGCAGCAGAAAGATCTGAGGCTTGCTGGGAGCCCCAGAGGACCTCTGGGAAAAGAGGAGGACCCAAGGAGTTTTGGAGCCATATCTACAGGGTGGACCAGCTGAGGCAAGGAACTCTTGCTACAACTCCCAGCCAGATTGAGAGAAAGTGTCTAGGAACACAAAGAGGATCCTGATCTTGTACATGCTTGCTACCTTTCTTCCAAGGAGAGGTACTTTAGGGAAGGTAGAGCTTCGTAGGTTAAAACAGCTCTTGGGGAAGGAACATTGTGTATGGGACTGAACCATACATTTATTTCTTCCATTATTATTCCTTGATAATGGAACTGTAATGTTAAAAACACTGTGTCCTCATTGAAGTATTGTTTAAATGCTTTAGATGCCATTGCTTTCTTCTATATGAAGGTCAATATTGCTGCAAATCTCTGTGTATTTTATTTTCCTAGTGGGACCCCCATGAGGTGTATCCCTCAGTTCCCAGTAGGTGAAGACATGTGCTGTAAAATTCCCAGTTTCCCAATATCTTCCACAAGCAAAGAGGCCAGGATTGGAGCAGGTAACGCGCCAGGTTTCAGAGGGTATGGTCCTGTTCTAAGGGAGCATGCCAGGAAAGGGCTACAGTCATTAATCAAACAACATTTTGATTGCAATTCTACACTCACATTTTGCTTTATGATAAGGAAATCTACTTTTTTTTAAGAGAACCTGTCACTGTTTTCCAGCTTGGCAGGCCTTGAATGCTGCCAATTCATTATTAATAAATCAGTAGCTGATCTTCAGCATTAGCAAAAGAATCATTGGATTCCATGGCCTCCAGCCGAGCTTTCACTCCTACTGCTTTCCAATAAGAGCATCTCCTGCTGGGAAGAACTGGCAATTACATCAAACCAATGTCTGGTCTAGAGCAGAATTAAAAGGTTTTTTTTTCTGCAGGATTATTTGTTATTTAAAAAGTTCTATTCAAAAATCCATTTTCTGAGTTTTGAATGTTGAGAAATGATTTTTCTAATCGATGGTTCTACCTGCAGTTTAAAGTTGTACATTTGTAACTTGAGTGCATACGTCAGTTTTTTACGCTTATCCTTCTGTGTGTGGATATGAAATTGATTCCTCTGTCAACTCTTTATTTTGCTAATGCCTTCAGGCCACCATATTGAATTGCCAGGTGTCTAATGGCCTTTAGAAACTGCAAACTGCAGTCATTGGAGAAAGGCACCCGGGGGCCCATTTGCCTTCTTGCAGAAGAATCTCACATTTCAAACAAGGCTACCATGAAAGGCACCTTTCTATGTACGTATGGTCCTTATGGAAGTATCTTTATTGATAGAGAAACAACAACTCAATACATTTCTTTCTTCTGTGCTGAATCCGGGTGCCCTTGAGTCTCTTTCTCTGAAGGGTTTGGAGGTTTCCATAGCCATTAAACAACTGCCATGGCAATATGGTGGGCTGGATGTGCCATCCCAATAGAGTAATAGAGTGACAGAAAGAATTTTACGCATGCCAATAGAATGTTTATGAATGTGTGGGTGTTATTTGGGAGGGTGGGGATGTGCAGACTAAAGTACTTCTAGTAGCTTGTAGCCGTGACTTATCTAAAGGCTTCATGGTTTAGGCCCACAGCCTACATTTTTAAACTGAAGTTGGATACTGTGCAAAAAGGAATGGAGTATGGAGCCTTATAGATGGCTAGATAGATAGATGGGTGGATAGAAAGATAGATAGATGGTAGATAGATAGAATGATAGATAGATAGATAGATAGATAGATAGATAGATAGATAGATAGATAGATAAATGAATGATTGATACAATGAATATGATGATAGATAGATAGATGATAGATAGATAGATAGATAGATAGATAGATAGATAGATAGATAGAAGTATGGCTAGATAGATAGAATGATAGATATAATGATAGATTAGATAGATAGATAATAGATAGGCAGATAGATTGATGATAGGTAGATAAATTTAGCATTACTTCTTTCATTTTCACATGCAAAGTCAAACCTCTGTACCTGAGATCAACCCTATATATTGTTGTTATTGCTGAATATGGGGCATTTGGTTTAAAAGTTGGGGTAAACCAAATGTCATCCATTTATTAACCAACACCAGACCTACTTTGGGTTGGTGAAAGTGCCCTGCTTTATATTTGACCCTGAACCCACCTAGGTGTTGCATTTCTTCTATAAATCCCAGGGTTTCGGCCAGATATTCCAGTAACTACTCTGCATCATGATCATGGAAATAGTCTATTAGAAGAACTACAGTAAACGATGCATTTCTAAAAGTTTCTATTTTACATCAGGCTAAACCTGGCATCATGTATTACAGTCAGCTGATTCAATTACCTATTTGCATAAAATAATTGCAAATATGTGTGACTTTCTCCGTTGTATTAAACAACTAAAAAATTAGCATGAATAAATAATATTAACAAAATGTATTATAAATACAATGCAAACAATGTAAAACATAAAAACATATGATTATGTAAAATAAATATTAAAAATTGTGTATTTCCATCCCATACCATTTTTTTTACATACCTTAATAAAAAAAAATTCCCATTGTCTGCCATGTAACACATAATTTACTAAGCATGTAGACTGCTACTGTATTCACACACGGCTAGAACATTCTCACATCCATGCTCTGTTAAACTTGTGGCAATTTCATCACCATAGCAGCCAATCAGCAGGTAGCATTAACTGGTCTGAGTTTTGAAGGCAACATCTGATTAGGTGCTATGGGTTACTAGGCTGGAGCAAACTTTGCATTGTTTAGCCCAATTATTTATGACATTCCTTCATTGGTGTCTACTGAAAATAAGTCCCATGGAGTCCCATGTTGACCTGCATTCACCCACCCATGAAGAGCAGGGGTGAATGTTCTGTCCATTCGTATACTCTTCGGATCTCTTTGGCGACATGGAGCCTGCAGGAGCAGGTGCAGTTGAAGTGGATTCCAGACAAGCCCCAAGTTTGCATACGCTTGCAGGCTCCATGTTGCTAAAGAGATCTGAAGAGGATATAAATGGACAGAAGATGCCACAGAGGTACTCCAGTGCTTTGTTTTCTGAGCTCAGGATTCCAAAGAGGAGCGCTACTCTATGTAATACACTGTGTGTAAAGAGTGAGAGGTAAAGTGGGCAGATCGAGTGCAGTTGAGTGGGTATTATATCTTTGGTGTTTAGTTCTCCTTTAATGTTCCATAAAGTCCTAATTTTGACTATGGTGGGGGTAGTGAAATGGCCACTAGCTGACACTGCCCCGGACATGCGAAATAAACGAATGAACTTTGGGGGCGAAATGCGTCACCATAATAAAGTTCCCCACCGGCTGCAATTTAATTGTATAGAAATGTTAGAGCAGAGATGTGTCAGCAATACTGGAAGCCTTTCCTTGATAGTCAGATAATGTGTAACAATGTAGGTCACTATCCCATTAACCGAGTTAATTTGTAGGAGACCGGCATTTTTTTTTTACCCTAAAAGCAGGGAGTTAATGAAGCCACATTTTCCATTCTCCATAACGAGTACAACGTGGGCTATATCTAGAAAGACTATTATTAAGGTAACATACAGCACTGGTTCATTTTAAGCAAGTACGGCTCAAGTCTGTCCTCGCTTTGGGCATTTTTTAAAGAGTAATCTTGGTTGTTATGGTGACAGTTGCCTCGGTAACCTTTCCGTAAGTGTCTGTGTGTAAAAAAGTACAGTAACAGTTGGAGATACAGTGAAATGATAAATAGGGGAAGCTGGGAAACTTTCTCCATTTAAAGCCAAAGTTTTGCTTATATGGTTATGATTGATTAAGGAGTGGAAGAAATAAAAGGGAAAATATAAGGAATATATGGAACGGAGATGCCATGTCACTGCTGTTAGCAACTATTAGCCACAATATATTATGTGCAGTACTTTACATTTTTAAGAGGCAGAGGATGGCAAGGCGTGCTGGTGCTGTAATATTTGGGGGTTCTTTAGATCCAAGGAATCTAAAGGCTTTTAGGTACCTTCTTAAAGGTCACCCAAAAAATGTTTCCCCAATGGAGCCTCTGGTTGGTGGAGACAATACTGTTTCTTTAAAAGAATGTCTGCTTGCTCTAGGCTGCCCACACCAGGAGCAAACTCCCAGTGCGGGCGGCCATGCTGTGGCACTGAGAATAGGTGCACAGCTTTCAATAGGTATGTGCGAGTATGTGACATCACAAGCATGCGCATAACGAGTATGCCAAACCACATTACGAACCCTTAAAGATGGCTGCCCTCACACGGGAGCTCTGGGGGTGATCAAATCCAGGTTCTACTGGGGAGAACCCATTTTTGGTGACATATGCCTTTTAAGAAGCTGCCTAAAAGCCTGCACCTGTTTCCCATGCCGCTGGCGGAGAAATAATTTTTGGGTGGCAGGTGCCCATTAACTGCAGACCTGTCTTTAAAGAGTTTTGGAAGAGGTGATGCCAAATGAAGAGATACTGTAAGCAGGTGGGGTCTTTCTCCCCTCAAGGATAATACCGTTGTTATACATAGTTAGGACTGATGCAAGTACACTATCTTGATCAGGTTATGCATACAAACCATGTAACTACATGTCTCTTTTATCAAATGTGGAAATGTCCCCTTTAAGATTAGCATCTAGTTTCCCTTTTGAGTCACACGGAGTACCTGGGTTTACTACATCTGGCATAGTTTAATTAAGGGAAAGAGCTGAAGGCTCTTCCTATTTTGACTCTATTTCAGGTGGGGCTGGATGTGTTGGTGGATCTGTAGTATAAGGGCCCAGTGAGAAGCTTGGTACCCTAAGGAAATGAGGATGGGACCCCAAATAATTTGGTGTGGACAGAGGATATCAGATCCTGTAATAGAACTCTCATTGGAGTGAGTAGATAAAAAGAGCAATCCTGAGTTTCACCGAAGAGAATTGACTTGGGGTAGTCCAACCAAATTGGCACAGATGTTTTCCTGAAAAAAACGTGAAACAATCTGTACTAATTTTTCAGATTTTCTGCCTGAAAACGCAGATTTTTTCAGATTTTTGCTTGAATTATTGCACAAAACTCAGAGCAGATCAGGATATCTTCTCATTGACATATACAACCTCGGCAGGTCTGAAATGCCGGATTGTCGGTTTCAGACTTTTTCCATCCTCAGGGTATAATGAATAAAATTTAGATAAAAAAAAAAATAAAGATTTTTCATCAACAAATAATTCGGATTTTATAGTAAAAAAAAAGTGAAATTGTTTGAGTTTCTGGCATTCGGACTTTAATAAATAACCCGCTTTGTGTTGAGTTACAGTGGAGTCACATCTGACCCTTTCTCCAGCTTTGCAAGGGCTCATCTGGGAGCATCTGAGAAAGGCAAAAACTGTCAAGAAAGAGTTACAGATATACTTTCCTTGCTTGTATCTTCATCGTTTTTATTTCCCTTAAACAAAGATAAAAACTTTAGAAGGTTAAAAAGATGTGTCCCTTTAAAATATCAAAAAGCTGAAAATCCTAATAATCCCGTTACCTAAATACCTCCATTTGGCACTATTTACTTCTTGTGCCCCATCTCCCTCTCTGACCCTCTTGATCACCCATTGTATGCATTCAATGTTCTGAATTCCACACTCAACTCTTGGCCTCCATTCTCCAGTTTTGTCGATTATATTCAGTTGAAAGTGCACTTGATTGTATCAACACGCTAATGTGGTCCTTTTAGCTTGGGAAAATCAAACCTGCTTAATTGATATCTAGCTTGCCAGGCCCATCAGTGGACCCCATACACAGGCCAATCAGCTGCTGACTAGATCTGTAAGAAACAAATTAGAAACTTTTATTGGCCTGTTTAAGGTAACTTACTATATGTTCTCCACAGTAACAGATGCCAGGAGAAAGTGATTAGCTCACAGATAGGGATGGGCGAATTTTTTCGCTTCGTTTCGCCGAAAAAATGACGCCCATAGACTTGTATGGAGACGTGCGTCAAAAAAAAAAGACGCACGACAAAATAATTTCGCCGCGCGACTAATTTTTTTTTACGCCCATAGACTTTAATGGGCGTCTGCGACATTTCGCCGGCGGCGAATTTTTGGCGAAGCGAAACGGGTCAAATTCGCCCATCCCTGCTCACAGAGATACAATGATAAAGGTAAGCTCACCCTGTAGTCACGTTATTAGCTTGGGAAGTTCAGGGCTAGGCATCCTTGGTGGCTTCTTATGAATAGATTTACCAGCCTGAAGTTTGAACATGTCTAGTATCCTTGCCTTTTGCATGGTTTTTTTGTGATGTATTGAAAATACTTAAGAAGCCTATTTAAAAACTGTGGAAAGTGGTTAGTGTCTTAGGACGCAGCTTCAGTTTCACCTAAGTATTCATTGTTCTCTGATGACTCTTTCATGCTTCTATAATTGGTCAAAACCATTATAGAGGAAGTCACTGCACCTCTGATCTAATTACCCCTTACGTAAACAAATTTAGAATGGGGTGGTGCTCTGTTGTATGTTAAACAACACATAGGGGCCGATTCACTAACTTCGAGTGAAGGATTCGAAGGTAAAAAACTTTGAATTTCGAAGTTTTTTTTGGGCTACTTCGACCATCGAATGGGCTACTTCGACCTTCGACTACGACGACGACTTCGAATCGAAGGATTCGAAGTAAAAATCGTTCGACTATTTGACCATTCGATAGTCGAAGTACTGTCTCTTTAGAAAAAACTTCGACCCTCTAGTTCGCCATCTAAAAGCTACCGAAGTCAATGTTAGCCTATGGGGAAGGTCCCCATAGGCTTGGCTAACTTTTTTTGATCGAAGGATATTCCTTCGATCGTTGGATTAAAATCCTTCGAATCGTTCGATTCGAAGGAATTATCCTTCGATCGTTCGATCGAACTATCTGCGATAAATCCTTCGACTTCGATATTCGAAGTCGAAGGATTTTAATTCCTAGTTGAATATCGACGGTTAATTAACCCTCAATATTCAACCCTTAGTGAATCGGCCCCTTAAACTTGAATATTAGAAAAAAAGAAACCAAAGATCCAACTAGCGACACTATGTTAAATAAATTGACAACCTTCAGGATTTTTTAAATAGCACTTAAATTTGCTATGGTGGTCTATGGTGCACTAGATCATGCAAATACAACCTTAAATCATTTTTAAAAACATTTCTAGGCCAGAGAATAATTATGTTGATCTGTGACCCGTAACAGTGATGCCAGAATGGAACGCAATTGATGTCCAAGAAAATCATTTATGAGCACTTGCTTTTTGGCCACCAAAGAGGGTGAGCAACTAGAAAGTACAGTATAAGGTATGATACATACAAGTAAGCACAACCAAAATTAAGCCAGACATTGTGATTCCTGTTAACATAATTTCAGTTAATTCAGCCCATTCCATTTCCACTGATAAATATATAAAGGCTGAACGTGTTTGGCATGGGTGGGGAAAGACATTTTTTCATTATAACTTCTCAATACATTTTGCTCATTGCATTATTTTTTGCAGAAGTCTTGAGTAGTCATCAACCGCCAGCATGTTCCCTGGCTATTCCCACTCGTGCTCCGCTCTGAATGGTTACTTGGCAGATGCTCCTGCGTCACACACAAGAATTTAAGCTTTTTATTGAGGCTAAAATGAATGTGTTCTCGCAAGGAATTTTATTAGCATTCAAAACAAGCCAAAAAACAGTCATCGTGTGTTCAATGCTCTCTTTGTGGATTAGAGGAAAAATAATTATACGATTCAGGTAGAGTGATGGGTGCCAGGATATGTATAGAAATGTCACATTATTGTTTTTAAAATATTCCTTATGCTGGGCTTGTGTTTAAATGAAACGTGTAAATGCAAAAACACTTGACAACCCCCCAGCTTTCCATCACGTACCCGTCATATCTGAGTGTTCAGCCATGATGCCAGGCTAAGAGGTGGTACATATGCAAGGGCTGTGCTTGTTTGACTTTATCAGTTCAAGCTCCCTCTTGGAGGTTTATCTTTTGTTTAGGGCCCACCTTTAGCTCATAAAAAGTAATGAGGGATTAATATGAGACTACTGGGACCAATCAGGCAGGTTCAGGTTGAAATTTGGGTGATCAGCTGGGTGCAGGTCAGACTGGGGGAAGTCCCTCTGTACTAAAGATTTCCTGTCTTGGAATGCAGAGGTAGCATAGAAAGCCTCCTGTCTCCTGCACAAAGTGGCCAAACTTGACTGGCCTGCAAAGAACCTTGACCTCAATCCATCTCTGGGCAGGATGGTGGCTTTACGGTTATCACTACTGCCTTTCATTGTTGGGGTCTAGGCTGCAAAGAGTTTGTATGTCTGCATGGGTTTCCTAGGATTTCCTACCACGCTTCAAAAACATAAAGCATGTTAGTTAGCTCCTGATACAACTGGCACGTGTGAACACAAAATAGACCTTAGACTGTAAGCTCCACTTAAACAATTACTGATGTGAACGAGGTCTGTAAAGTGATGTGGAATATGTCGGTGATGCATAGGACCCGCAACTGAGAACCAAGACTGGTGCCCAATATCACTAATGCTCTTGTGACTGGATGGAAGCAAATCCCACTAACAATGTTCCAAACTATAGTGAAAATCCCCCATGCACAAAACCAGGCCATACAGAATGAGTTTTCTAATATGGGAGCGGAAGAATCTGATTGTTTTTTTCCACCATGAATTTTTTTGTTCCCTGCGGTTCTGTCTGAGTTCTGGATTGAATATCTAGTAATGAATTGTTAGGTTTAGAACTTCCAGTGTGAGTTTGTGTGTGGGAGGTGGGAGGGGAATGCACATGATTATGCGGATATCTGTGTCTGTGATTCAAAAAGAAAATTAACCTGCAATTTAAAATAAGGCATAAAGGTACTGTAGCACGGACACAATTACATGGAACCACAATGAGTCAGATTCAATGTACAAAAGATTATGAAAAAGTAATTGTAGTGTAGGAAGCTGACTGTGAAATTATAGTCAGTTGAGTTTTTTCATTTCATATTTATTAAAGAGAATTATTTGAAAAATATACATTACGGGGCAGATTTATCAAAGGTCGAAGTGAATTTTTCGAATTTAAACACCGCAAATTTTGACCATCAAATAGGCTAAATTCCACTTCTATTTCGAAAATACTTCACAAATTCGACCATTCCAAAAGTACTTTAAAGTACTTTAAAAAACTTCGACTTCGCCACCTTAAACCTGCCGAATTGCTATGTTAGCCTATGGGGACCTCCTAGAACAGGCAGTATTTGGCTAAGTTTTGAGAAGTCAGGGATTTTTTAGTAAAATCGTACGATCGATTTGAAGTACGATTGCACGATCTTAAAAATCCTTCGACTTTGAATGTTGGACTACCCTATTCGATGGTCAAATTTCGAAGTGTTTTTCACCTCGAAATTTGACCCTTGATAAATCTGCCCCTACGACATTTTTAATTACTTATTTTATTGTGCAGTCATTTTATGCACAAAACAATTGTATATAAAAATGTAGTTCTCTGCTGAGTAAAAAAAGGACAATAAGGAGCAGATTTATCAGCATCTTCAATGTTTCACCCAAATTTTTTCCCGAATCTGAGTTTTTTCGAATTTCCAAAATTTTAAGTTTTGAAATATTAATAATAACATATTATTTTTTTTTTAAAAAAAATTTAAATTTCGCAAGCTCATTAAAAAATGATGGGTAGAATGTGATTTCACTACATTCAAAATTTGCTTTGTATCTTTATATGATCCAGGTTGTTTCATTTTTAATCAAAAAGCACACATTCAAGATTTTTGAGTTTTTTCAAAATTGAATATTTTTTCGAAAATTAAATTTTTACTAAATCTATCGAACGATGCTTGTAGCCTTAATATTAATATATAGGCTTTTTTTAAAGGGAACATATACCCGCTCACAAATCTTAAAGGGGCAGTAAACATAAGTACAATACATGGGGCTTGTGCTGAGTGTAATTTTGCCTTTTTTTAATCAATGTAGATAATTCTATTTCCGGTTCACAGATAATTAATTCACTTTCATAATGGATTTCTGTTCTTTCTAGGGTTGCCACCTGGCTGGTATTTTACTAGCCCAGCCTGTCTCCACCAACCCAACTCACCACATTTTCACTTGATTGGGCCCAATCTGTTGCATCCTTCAAGTTCTATTTTAAAAAATGCTGGAAAACTTCTTACATATTTACCATCGTTAATGTTTTTTTTTTTTAATAAAGCTTTACGCCACCTTGGAGAGTAGTGATGAGTGAATCTCGCTTCACAGAAAAATTTGCAAAAAAAAAATTCCTGAAATGCATTGGAGTCAATAGGCGACGCCATTTGTTTATGCATGACAATTTTTTTTCTCACCCCAAATGCACTAAAGTCAATGGGCGTTTTTTTTTTTTGGCAATTTTTTTGCCTTGGAGAAAATTTTGTCTCTGCAACAATTTTGTATTGGCAACATTTTTTGTCATAGTTATAAAATTTGCAGAAGGCCAAATGCAGAATTTTGCCGCAGATCCATGCCTGGTGAAAAATTTTGCTCATCACTATTTTGGAGACATTTAAAAAAAAATTCTTGAATTCACAGAAAAAAGATTAGCTGTGGGTGAAGTTAACCAGAGAAATATTTTTCCAAAACTTGACTTTCCAATATCAATATTAAGACTCCTAGGAGGCAGATTTATCAAAGGTCAAATTTTGAAGTTATGTGAATATTTTTTAATTCTAATAAATTCAAACATACTCAGAACTCGATTGGGGAGTTATTTATGAAATTTTTGATTGAATACGAACAACCCGAAAATTCGAATCAAGTTTTCCTCTTGATTAATATTCGTATTAGAACTGTTTCCAGGGTCGGGGTGGATAAATCTCACATTCAAATTCGAGTTAAATTCGAATTTGTGAGTTTTGAAAAAATTCAAAAATTTGAATTCGAATTTACAATTCGAGCCTTAATAAATCTGCCCCCTAATGTCAAAAAAGTCGCCATAAGAAAAAACACATTGATTTTAATGCATTTGGACAAAAAAGTGGCTGAGACAAAAAAGTCGCTTGGACAAAAAAGTCGCCACAAGAAAAACACCCATTGACTGTAATCCATTTAGAGTGAGAAAAAAATGATTGCGCTTAAAAAAATTTCTGACAGCCATTGACCTCAATTTCTTTCGCTACTTTTTCCGCCAATTCACAACAGATTTGCTAATCACTAATTAGGAGCAAACTTGCGTTAATGTAAAACTGGGGAATTTCGAAAGGATTCTAAGTGGTTTGAATTTTAGCTCATCCGAATGTGTTTGACTGCCTTGAGCCTTCCAACTCCATTCAGCTCAGTATTTAGGAATATTGATATTTACACTGTTGACTAGTGATGCCAGGCAAGAATCTGTGGCGAATTTCCGTGTTTTGCAGCCGGCGAATAAATTTGCAAATCTCCTTCAAAATTCTCTGGTGAAAATTCGGCGTCAATTTACGATTTTCACCTTTTTCGCGTGAAAACATTCAAATTGCTTGATTTTTTTGTGAAAACGTTCGAATTGCAGGATTTTTTGTGAACTTTCCGATTTCACATTTTTTTTGCGAATTTTTCAGCGAATCGAAACGGGAGAAATTTGCCCATCACTACTGTTGACATTTTTCTGCCCCTTCCACCACGGAGTAACTTGTGATGTAATAAATGAAAGATATTGGGGTGGGGGAGGTTTATTGCAAAAGGGAAATCAACTGGAAAAGTGAAGTAGGGCAGCAGCATGCAGCCTTGTTCCATATCGCTAGAGTGTAAGTTCTATGGGTCAGGCACATGTCTCTTACCATATAACACTTATATCTTGAATGCAACTGAGAGCAATTTATATATGTATTGATGTTCTTTCATTGGAATGTTTCCTGTCTGTTCTAGGAATGCATTGTCAGAATGTCTATGCGTCGTGCATACGAGTATCACAATATAAATAAGAAACACACATGCATCCCATAGCAAATACAAATACAAAATACAGGTATATGACACCCTCTACTGGCGTAAGGGGCTACAGACTATTTCCCACTGAAAAGAGCCTTTGTGTCAGCACAAACTAATACTTCTGCACAAATGAGTCCAATTCACATTCATTTTTCATCCTTTTTTAAATGCTCATACAGGTATGGGATCCATCAACCAGAAACCCATTATCCAGAAATTACAGAAGGGCCGTCTCCCATAGACACCATTTTATCCAAATAATTCAATTTTTTTTAAAATAATTTCCCTTTTCTCAGTAATAAAACAGTAGCTTGTACTTGATCGCAACTAAGATACAATTAATCCTTATTGGAAGCAAAACCAGCCTATTGGGTTTACTTAATGTAATGTATGATTTTCTAGTAGTCTTAGGGGCAGATTTACTATGGGTCGAATATCTAGGGTTAATTAACCCTCGATATTCGACCATCAAAGTTAAATCTTCGAATATCAAAGTCGAAGGATTCGATCACAAATTGGCTAGAAAGCCTATGGGGACCTTCCCCATAGGCTTACATTGAGGTTCGGTAGGTTTTAGGTGGCGAAGTAGGTGGTCGAAGTTTTTTTTAAAGAAACAGTACTTCGACTATCGCATGGTCGAATAGTTGAATGATTTTTAGTTCGAATCGTTCGATTCAAAGTTGTAGTCGAAGGTCGAAGTAGCCCATTTGATGGTCGAAGTAGCCAAAAAATACTTTGAAATTCAAAGTATTTTTCATTCTAATCCTTCACTCGAGCTAAGTAAATGTGCCCCTTAAAGTATGAAGATCCAAATTGCTGAAAGATTCATTATCCGGAAAGCCCCAGGTCCCAAGCATTCCGGATAACAGATCCCATACCTGTATTTGATCCCAACTAAGATATAATTAATCCTTATTGGAGGCAAAACCAGCCTATTTGGTTTATTTAACCTTTGTATGATTTTCTACTAGACTTAAGGTATGAAGATCCAAATTACGGAAACATTTGTTACCCAGAACTCCCCAGGTCCCGAGCGTTCTGGGAGGGTGGTTGAGAAGGAAATTCAGCTGAATTAATGGAACAATGTGCAGGATTAGTAAAAATAAATTCTATATCCATGTTTATCATTAAGAAAGGGTTAGAAGACAGTACTCAATTGGAACCTACTGTCTCCAGCACCCTCAGGTAGTCATTGGATGACCAAGGATGCTGGGTAATGTAGGCTTGGGAGCTTGACAACTCTCCAGATGACCATAACAGTTTACACAAGCAGTCTGTAAACCCACATACTGGAATTTGTGTTGTCCAGGACATTGTAAGTGCTAATTATGCTGGTGCCACTGATTTAATGAACATTAATTAAAGAATCCCTGGACTAACGAGCCCACTGGAGGCCATAACTGGGACACCTCTATCTTACCTTCTCAACCCTTAGCATTAAATTGAATTAAGAAATTATGTATCACACTGCCCCTTGCTAAATTGAGAAAAAGAAGGATGTTATAATAGTGTTATAGCCTGGAAAGGGTCAATGCAAATGATCAATCTGTTGTATTATAACACATTTTAATTACTTTTATGCCACTGCACATTTAATTGCATACAGTACTTGTGTGTTAAAGTAACAGCACATTACTTGGCATGGGTATTACTGCCAGAAGACGGTTGGAGTATAATCAGAAATAGCCACCTTGCACTGTTTCTAAGGAAATTCAATTTAAAAGGTTTATATAAGTGGAAAATGCAAAGTCATGATTTTTTTTAACTTTGATTTTTCCTTTTGCTCTAGAAATATCGTTATCAAGATGAAGACACCCCTCCTCACGATCACTCATTACCTCGGCTAACTCACGATTTGACGGGCCCTGAACTCGTCCACGTGTCAGAGAAGAACTTATCGCAAATAGAAAATGTTCATGGGTACGTGATGCAATCGCATATATCACCGCTAAAGGTAGGTACCGTTAATTTATTTACATAAAGTGCCTGGTCTTTGGGTTTTTAACCTTCGGTATTAGTCCAGCAAGTATAAATCCATTTCAAAGCTTTTAACTACCGTATGACATAGGTTTCTACACTTTTATTCATGTGAGAGGTGGAACATGGTCATAGAGTTAAAGACAATACTGTAAAGAAGGTCTGACCCATTGCACAACTCTACGACCTTAGCAGGACAGGTTAGAATTACTGTATACCCAGATTCTATCCCGGGAATATAATTATCCAGTGATTAAGACTGATTCATCATCCCATAACCAAGCTAATATGGAACCCCTGGCTTGTGAAGGCCCTTGAGTCATGAGCTTGGATGTAGTAAGGTCACCCCAGTACCTGTAAATAGGGATTTTGTTCCTGAAGACATCAATGACTACAGTCTTAAAAATCTACTCCAAGGGAATCCATATATTGATGACTGAGAATAGGAGTTGAGGTAGAGCTACATTTTCTTGGATTCTCCAGGAATGAGGGGGCAGTTTATATATTTCCGGCATCTTCAATTATTCATAGATGTTGCTAAAGTTGTATGGAACACTATAAATTTCACCGAATTTTGGCCTCCCTCCACTAGTTGTCACTGTTGTACCTTTTGGGGCTTTCACCCTATACCCTGATGACCATCAAAAGGTTTAAGTGTACGTTGAAGTTCAATAATGGCTCATTGCTTATAGAAATACGGCTTCATGTGATAGGACTTGTCTTTTGCAGATTGATTGGAGCTGAAACTACCACCCCACCAGCTGGAGATGGGATGTTGCTTAGATTACTGTAGAATATTATCTTTATTGCATTACCAAAACACAGATACTTATCATTTCAGGTTTATCATTGTTGAGCAGCATGCAATTGCGTCTCCCTGTAATAATTGGCCTTGTTTGTCTATTGTCGTAGTTTTCCAGACTTCCTCTCTTCTCATTGTGTATATTCCCCAAGGGAAAATAACATTGTGTGGAGAGAAACAGTTGTTCTGTGCTGGTGGCACTTATCTCACATTCCATTCATTGCTTCTGTTTGTATGAATTCATTGCCTGCAAGTGGCAAGCCGACCAGTTTAGAATTACAGTCATGGGCTGAGGGCTACACCAATTGCTATCAGTGGTGGTAGAGGGCAAAAGAAAAAGTAAACCATCTACTATTTTATGGGCTTGAACACCTGTAGTGTTTTTTGGAAGGTTGGCTTAGAACAGGTCCACCAGGTGGGCTAGACACCCATTGTTAGCCATATAAGAAATGGTGCCAACTTAGTCAGTAGTTAAAAAAAATTAATTGGAGTGAGGGCAGATAGAGTTCTAGAGGTGCTTCAGTAGGACAAGGAATAGTAAGCACAAGAATTAGAGGGTCAAGTGACTTGGTGAACATCGATTGGTGCCTTAAACATTGTATATTGTGACTATTGTGAAAAGCCCTGTCTTGATTGGCACCTTCTGTGGTTTAGACGAGTGCAACCTTCTGTCCTCCTTTATTAAATGTGAGATTAGAGCTCAGTGCAAAAAAACTCACCTACTTTCTCTCCATTCCTATAAGTGGAATAAATACGTCGATGGGGAACTCTAACTTTCACCCATCAATGAATATGATTCTAAAAACCCTATAGGAATGAATCGAAAGTGGGTACATTTTTCAGTGGTTAGCTCTAATTTCACATTTTGATAATTCTGCCCCTTAGTGTTACACCAGTACTAGCGGCTCAGTATAGTCCCTTATAGCAACTGCTCTCCAATGCTGCGATTTTGTGTTCTGTTATATTCACATTATTTTCTTACCTGTCAAAAAACATACAAGTCTGCACACTCTTGTTTTCCCAGTAGGGGGCAGACTGGGACCGATCATTCTCCCTTTTAGAACCAAATTTTGCGATCAGCGTTCTAGTTTTTCATATCTTTTTTTATGATGGCAAATTATCATTCCTTTTATGCATGCCTGAAAGCTGTAATTAGAGAAATAATTACAGGTCTCTGTGAGTAAAGTGCAAAGCTATTTCCCTGCATCCCATTTCCCTTCCGTATTGTTTTTTTTTTTTTTTTTTTTTTTTTAAAACTCTGTTTATAACAAACGTCTCATTATGACTTTGTCTTTATTTGTATTCTTGTATTTCCTCATTATTTAATGGCTGTATCCCATGTCCAGCTGCCGTCACCATGTAATTATGAAATTATAAGAGGACAAACCTGCTGATAATAATGGGCATGTATGTAGCTCTGTAATTGGCTTAGAAAGTGGGGGGTAAAGCCCCAGCATAATTTTCATTCTTTTCCCAAAACAGCAAAAACTACTTTCCGTGCATACTCCTTAAAGTAACATGGGGTTATTAATCATATTAATTGAGTTGGATAAAAGAGACACACATCAAGTTCAATTCTTTGCCCAAGAGAAAACTCTTCTACTACTTCTAGAAGACAAACATATCCACTTGGGGCTTCTCAGATTTGCCTCTGATCTGGGAAAAAGCACAGGAGAGGGTTGATAAGTGGACCACTGAACAGTATACGGTAACATGTAAGTAGAGTTATAGATACTATTCAGTGGTAGGAAAGGAATTATGAACATGGAAGGTCCTTCCCATCAGTTCCATATGAATATATTACAATATTTAGGAAACAGGAGCACCTTACACTCCAAATGACCCCCCAATGGATCACCTCACACTTGGCTGTAGAGCCGGGCCAAGCCCCCAACCTTGTGCATGCTCCATTGCATGCTGACCTCAGAAAGGGCGTGCCAGAGAGCAAACATAGTGTGTGGAAGAGGGCCTGGACTAGGGGTAAGTGGTTGGAAGAGGTATGTTCCCGATCCCCCTTTCAATTTTGCACCCTAGGCATGTGCCTTTTCTACCTACCCCTAGTTCCGGCCCTGCTTGAATGTGCAAGTCACATAGTTACATAGTTACATAGTTACATAGTTACATAGTTAAATTGGGTTGAAAAAAGACAAAGTCCATCAAGTTCAACCCCTCCAAATGAAAACCCATCATCCATACACACACCCCTCCCTACTTTTAATTAAAATTCTATATACCCATACCTATACTAACTATAGAGTTTAGTATCACAATAGCCTTGGATATTATGTCTGTCCAAAAAATCATCCAAGCCATTCTTAAAGGCATTAACTGAATCAGCCATCACAACATCACCCGGCAGTGCATTCCACAACCTCACTGTCCTGACTGTGAAGAACCCTCTACGTTGCTTCAAATGAAAGTTCTTTTCTTCTAGTCTAAAGGGGTGGCCTCTGGTATGGTGATCCACTTTATGGGTAAAAAGGTCCCCTGCCATTTGTCTATAATGTCCTCTAATGTACTTGTAAAGTGTAATCATGTCCCCTCGCAAGCGCCTTTTTTCCAGAGAAAACAACCCCAACCTTGACAGTCTACCCTCATAATTTAAGTCTTCCGTCCCTCTAACCAATTTAGTTGCACGTCTCTGCACTCTCTCCAGCTCATTTATATCCCTCTTAAGGACTGGTGTCCAAAACTGAACTGCATACTCCAGATGAGGCCTCACCAAGGACCTATAAAGAGGCATAATTATGTTTTCATCCCTTGAGTTAATGCCCTTTTTTATGCAAGACAGAACTTTATTTGCTTTAGTAGTCACAGAATGACACTGCCCAGAATTAGACAACGTGTTATCTACAAAGACCCCTAGATCCTTTTCATTTAAGGAAACTCCCAACACACTGCCATTTAGTGTATAACTTGTATTTATATTATTTTTGCCAAAGTGCATAACCTTGCATTCATCAACGTTGAACCTCATTTTCCAGTTTGCTGCCCAGTTTTCCAGTTTAGACAGATCACTTTGCAAAGTGGCAGCATCCTGCATGGAACCTATAGTTCTGCACAATTTAGTATCATCTGCAAAAATAGAAACAGTACTTTCAATGGCCACCTCCAGGTCATTAATAAACAAGTTGAAAAGCAAGGGACCTAGTACAGAGCCCTGCGGTACTCCACTAACAACACTGGTCCAATTAGAAAATGTTCCATTTACCACCACTCTTTGTAGTCTATCTTTTAGCCAGTTCTCTATCCAGGTACAAATACTATGTTCCAGGCCAACATTCCTTCATTTAACCAGTAACCTTTTGTGTGGCACTGTATCAAATGCTTTAGCAAAGTCTAAGTAAATCACATCCACTGCCATCCCAGAATCGAGGTCTCTACTTACATTCTCGTAAAAAGAAATTAAGTTAGTCTGGCAAGATCTATTACGCATAAAACCATGCTGTCACAACTCCCTGCAACTCATGGTAGAGCAAGCATCACACATGACTCTTCCCTTTTAGTTGGGCACTTACTGCAGTGGTGGAGAAAGGTTTAATCACACATATAGAATTTGATCTCTCAAATAACTCAGGCGCCAGTGGTTTACTAAACAAATTCATTTCTCCTTATTGACCAAAGGATTCCTAGTCTCTTTGGTAGATGCTGATAAGATGGTCCATCTATTTGCAGATACTTTCACTCCACGGATGGTACTCTTACTTAGTCTCAGCTGTAATGTTCACAAGACCCCAGAGGTTGTCCTCAATTATGTGAAGCTCTCAGTGGTGTATTACTCCAGGAATCTCTCTGTTCCAGAGCCTGGCTTCTTGAGTCCCTATGCTGGCAGGTGCAACTGCAGGGTATAAAACCTTTCTGAACAACTCATTGGAGCCCCTGGCTGCTCTACTAACTACCCTGATCCTGCCTTTCACTCCTAGAGTGATCTTTTAGCAAACTGCTAACACTCACTTCAGCACACCGCCTCTTAGTGGGGAGCAAAGAGATAGAATATATGACGGCTTCCCCCTTTATTTAAAGACTAGGGAATCCTGACACCGTCTGGTCAGTTACTGAACTACCAGGGAAATACTTTAACTCAAGAATAGGAAACAACTCCCTCTCCTTACTGTGAATCAGGTGCTGACTTGGCATATGTGTGTGAGAGGGTAGGGTGTAAGGGTTCGATTCGGAACGGAAGCTCAGAGTGGTGCAGAGCACAGCTATATGGAAGTGCAACTCACTATGGGGAAAGGGAGTGCTTCTGCGGTTGTGGTCATAAATAACATCTGAAACCCTTTGCCTATTTCTTTGTTTTTTAATTTGCCAATTGCATGATGACCCTTTATTTGTGTTCATAGAATCATTTCCTCAGCCCAAGATTGGGTTTTAGCAAATATATGGGACCACACACTTATAGATCAAAAGGTAAAAAAGTTTATCAAAACAAAATGTATTAGTTACATAGTAAAATCCCTAAGTGTTTAGACCCCTTAGGGCACTTTTTTTGAAGACCCTTAGGGGTCGAAACGCGTTGGCTTTTACTAAGTAACTAATGCATTTTGATTTTATACACTTTTTTACCTTTTGATCTATGAATGTGAGGTCCCATATATTTGTTGATGTTATTTTGGACATTTGGGTTGCTGCCGGTGTACCAGCACCTAACTAAAATATCTGGGTGTGCACTGTCTACCTATGTATAATTCAAGATTGGATTTTACACATTGCCCAAGAGTCTGAGTGTATTACTCATGGGATGGAGGTGCCAGGAATGTGCCCATGGCAGTGACAAGAAGACAGAAGAAGACACCGAAGGAAACCTGCCTGTGGGTATAAGGAGGGCTGAGGCTCTAGATCTAGAAATAAACAACACAATATGCAGATGCCACATTTCTGACAGCAAAGTTGACGTGGAAAATTCCATATCTGTGCTGTTAATGACAGAGGTTTCATGTTGGCAACATGTCATTTCCTTCTGCTCCACCTGTGCATCTCGTTAGCACTAATGAGTCTAATTTTAGCAAGACAAATAATTATTGTGTTGACAGCTGTGCGGGTGGGGGGTTGTCATTATGATGCGTTGGGAGTTTATAGTTACATGTGAAGAGGATAAATGTGCAGAATGGCCTCCATGATGGATAAAGTTGACTCCATTCTTTTCTATTGAAGGGGCTATTTGCCCTTCTGTTCAACGTGAAACATCATTTGACTATGAGTTATTTCCCTTACTCCTCTTCCCTTCTACTATGCCAGTGGCACTGATTAGGGATGTAGCGAACGTCGGAAAAAAAGTTCGCGAACATATTCGCGAACTTGCGTCAAAAATGCGAACGGTTCGCGAACCCCATAGACTTCAATGGGAAGGCGAATTTTAAAAGCTAAAAAAGACATTTCTGGCCAGAAAAATGATTTTAAAGTTGTTTAAAGGGTGCAACGACCTGGACAGTGGCATGCCAGAGGGGGATCAAGGGCAAAAATGTATCTGAAAAATACATTGTTGACACAGCGCTGCGTTTTGTGCTGTAATGGGCAGAAATCACACTACGTCACTCAGGTGATGTTTCTGGACACGGAATGTGAAAAAGCTCACACAGCTAGGTGGCACTTGCTTAAAGACTGGGCAAACAATGCCTGCAAGGGCAACGTATACAGTAGTGGATACGGAATATATTATTGCTGCTGTAAAAACATCACTCAGGTGATGTTTACGGACACGGAATTATTATTGTTATTTAGACAGAATGTGAAAAAGCTCACACAGCTAGGTGGCAGTTGTTTCCAAATGAAGAACACACTGGGCAAACAATGCCTACAAGGTCAACGTATACACTACTACAGCAGTGGATACGGAATATATTATTGCTGCTTGAAAAACGTCACTCAGGTGGTGGTTCTGGAGACGGTATTATTATTGATATTTAGACAGAATGTGAACAAGCTCACACAGCTAGATGGCAGTTGTTTGAAGAACACACTGGGCAAATAATGCCTGCAAGTGCACTACTATTGGTGCACTACTATGAAGAACAGCAAACAGCACTGTACACGTTAAAGAACAGTAAGATAAGTAAAATAAAAAAAAAATTATATGTATATTAAAAAAAAAAAATTCTCGGGTTGGTGCTGCTGAACTACTAGGAGCAGCACAGTAGCACACCAGTCCCACTCCCCAACACTGCTAGACTAATAGCACTGGGCTCTTATAGTAGCAACTAGCAAAGTAAAAAAACAAAAAAGAAAATAAAAGCAGTCCTTACAAGGACTATTGGGTTATTACAGCAGTCAGCAGATGAGATCAGAAGAGATCAGTGCCCACAGCAGGCAGCTACATACAGAGCACTGCAGTAGAAGGTAGATTACTAGCCAGCAAAGCTACCCTAAAATGTCCCTCAAATCCCTGCAGACTTCTGTCCCTCCAATACAGAGCAGTATCAAGTAGATTACTAGCCAGCAAACTTACTATCAACTGTCCCTCAAATCACTCAACAGCTCTCTCCCTACACTAGCTCCTAGCTTCCAAGCACACACAGGCAGAATGAAAAAACGCTGCAGGGCTTCAGTTTATATATGGAAGGGGAGTGGTCCAGGGGGTGTGGGGGTGGTCCAGGAGGGAGAGCTTCCTGATTGGCTGCCATGTATCTGCTGGTCTGGGGTGAGAGGTCAAAAAAAAGCGCCAGGTAAGGCGAACCCAAAATGGCGAACGTCGTGCGACGTTCGCGAACATTCGGCGAGCGCGAACAGTCGATGTTCGCGCGAACAAGTTCGCCGGCGAACAGTCCGCGACATCCCTAGCACTGATACTATTTCTAATATTAATCAGTCTAATATCAGTCAGTCAGTTATCTAATATTAGTCTAGTATTAGTCAGTTACACGTGTAGGTCCTGGAGACAAGAACGACTCTATGGCAGGCAGCAAGTTAACGTTACAGCTCCCAGTTCCGCACACACCACGTAGGCTAATTCTCTAAATATTTTCTGCCGTCATACACTTACTTAAAGCCATTAAGTGCCCTGATTGCGAGTGGCTTTTTCGCAGATTATATGTTTGGCATTTATTTGCCCAATCCCGTATTGATCCAGCCTATAATTACAGTACTTACAGCTATCTCACAAAACAGGTCTGCGTCTGGAAAAGGTCAAAGAGGATCCTGCCGCTTTTTTCCCCCCAAAAAATGTTTTAATTTTAAGCAACATGTTTTAAAGCATCATGATATATAATTACTGAAAAGCTGCTGGTAGGCTGATACCAAAGAGCCAAGCTGACATATATTGCAGGGGTTTTACCCTTCTACACTTAATTGTTCCACGGTCTGTACTTGGAGCTACTTAGTCTTGCCCCCAGTTACCTTTCAGCCCTCCCCAGGGTGCTGGAGACTTCATCCACAGTTGTACCCTGAATGCTAAGGCAATGGATATGTTCTTTTCATGAAGAGGAGGATACAGGGCTGGTACTAGGGGTAGATACAAGAGGCATGTGCCTTGGGCACAACAGTTAGGGACCTGTAACTCTTCTCTCTGCCTACCCCTAGTCTGGGCACTTATCTCCCACAGCGGGTAGTTGCCACATGCTCACGCCCCCTCCTCCCATGACACCCTCACACTCATGATGAAACACATGGGGGATGGGTGTCGAGGAGGCTGGCCAGGCTGCCTAGGGTGCACTAGAGCAGGGATCCCCAACCAGTAGCTCATGAACAACTTGTTGCTCTTTGACCCCATGGATGTTGCTCCCAGTGGCCTTCAAGCAGGTGCTTCTTTTTGGATTCCTGGCTAGGCAAGCTTTAGTTGCATAAAAAACACGTATATTGCCAAACAGAGCCTCCTGTTGCCTGCTAGTCCAAATAGGGGCTAACAAAACCCAATCACAGCCCTTATTTGGAAGCCCCAAGAACATTTTGCATGCTTGTGTTGCTCTCCAACATTATTTTATAATTGAGTGTGGCTTATGGGTAAACAAAAGTTGGGGACTAGTGATGGGCAATTTGGAAACTGCCCGCAAAATTCGCAAAATTTGCGAAAATTAGTGAATCGGAAAGTTCACAAAACTTTGTGAAATTCGAACGTTTTCACTAAAACATAGAGCAATTCGAAAGTTTTCATTAAAAATCAAGCAATTTGAACGTTTTCACAAAAAAATTGAGCAATTCAAACCTTTTGACGAAAAAATGAGCAATGAGAACCTTTTCATGAAAAAATCATGAAAAACTTACATTTTTGCGGGAGATTCGCGAATTTATTCACCAGTGCCGAAACTCAGGAATTTGCCGCAAATTTGTGCCAGGCGAATTTATTTGCCCATCACCATTCGCGCCCCCTGCACTAGAGGTACTTAGTCTATTTCCGAGAAGCAGTGCAAAAGATTCTGTGTTTTCAGTACAAAACACAGAATCAGTATCAACAAAATTATCTATTTCTCCATATTGTTTAATAGAACTTTTATGTTTTTCTACTTTATCCTGTTAGCCTCATATGATTATCCCTCAGACAGGACTGTAAAGGGTGCAAAATTGCCCCTCCCCCCAGTGCTTGGCTGGGATATCCAGAGCCCACCAGTGCTTCAACCTCAAGGGCCCCCCATTCCACCCATCCTGCCATTATCCAGTGCCGTTGGGTTTTTACCTGGTGTCCTATTGGCCCAGTCCAACTCTGCCCCTCCATTAGATCCCACGCATGGAGCACTTATTCTAAAGGCATTGTTTCCAGTAGCCAGGTGGCAACTACAGGGCTCTATAGTCCCTTGAACAGGAGACTTGCTCTTCTGAATGATGTGCAAGCTAGGGGTCTTTTAAGGGATTCCATCTGCCCCACTGGATACAGCACTGATGTGCAGCTCTTTGTGCTTGATTCCTGGAGAGCACCCTAATTGCACCCTAATTCACAAGAAATGGGGCCAAGTGCAAAAACAGGGAAATCTCTAAATTTTGCAAATTTTTCCATGTTTCAATAATGAGGCTGTATATGTTTTACATATAGTACAAATAGTAAGGCCTCATGGCCCCCAAAACTATCCCAGGTATTTACCTGTGCTGCCATCCTCTAGTCTGCTTTCATACAGTAGGTGTATTTAAGAGAAGCTGAATTCTTTCTCAGATAATGGCGGCTGTATCTGGTGTACGGATCCGTCGTTAATGAAAGCCGCTGCAATAGCATTGAGATGTCTTCTGCATTTTATAGCTTTGAGCAATTCTCCGTGTTGGTGCCCAGAGTTTCCCAATAGAACAATAGGAAACCACCTAATTGATTCCTCTATTTCCAGAATTTCTAGAGCATTAAGGCTTAATGTACTACTTAACTGCCATTTAGTACTGCCTACATGTACTGTATCAGCTTTAACACATTCATTTCCAGGATGGTTCAGGGCTCTCTAAATCTACTGTTCTCTCGCTTATCTTTATGCCCGATGCCTACAAAAATGTTAAAATAGCTTATGAAATTACTGTAGACCTTATTATTTATTATAGACACAAAAATAGAAACAAAGTCAGACGCCACTAAATGCTTGTGCAAAAAGTCAAAAGTCCAAGGTCTCTTTTTTTAAGGTGGGATCTGGAGCAGTCTTCCAAAACAAGCGTATTAAAACCCAAGTAGACCCACCACCATATGCTGGAAGAAGTCCAGTTGCACCGCCTTGATCCTTCAACAATGGGTGCGGATTCAACCGTTTAGATGCAGCGCAGGCACTCAAACAGCAGTCTTCTTAAACTGTTTGAGTGCCTGCTCTGCATCTAAATGGTTCGATCCGCACCCTTAGATAAAGGATCAGGGCGATGTACCTGGACCTCTTTCAGTAAAGGGTGGGTTTTTTTGATTTACTTCATAGACCTTTACTAGTGTTTTATTCAATCACCACCCTTGTTTTACAACTACACAAGTCTCGTTGTAAAACAACCCCCTTTCTTGTCCTTTTCTGTGACTCTCAATGGATCTTCTTGAGTCTTCAGAAAAGATCTGCTGATGAATAAGGGAGTATTTTTTATATATTATACCTAGTTATCATATGCATGCCAATGGCTTCCTCTCCAATACAAACAATCCCCAATAGCTTGTCTAGCCATGAAGTTCTAATTCCCTTTATCAGTACAGTATATTGGTTCTTCTCTGGACTCTCTCTAGTTCCATCATGTAGTTTTTGCTTACCTGAATGCAAGTAGCATATCCAAAAGAGAGCCTTACCAATAAACCAATAGAAGAATAAAGGATAATATAGAAAGATGCAAAAAAAAGAAAAAGCAAACTTACATACATAAAACAACAAGAACATAGTGAAAAAATGAACAGAGTGACATATCAGACTACCATTAAGGTCAGCAAATGCCCAATCACTGGACTGCAGGACTTGAACACCAGTTTAACTGAGTGGTGGAGAATGGAATCGCTGTCATTGTATTTATGGTGATTTGGTGACCTTAACGGTAGTTTTGAGAGCTGAACTGAAGAAGCCACTCAGCTGAGTGGTGGAACATTTTGAAGATTACTCATCAAGCTTGGTTGCTTTAGGCTTATCCCTAATATATACTCTGTATAAGGGTTTGTATGAATGGAAAACACTCATATCCTCATGATATTTAAGACAGGCTTTCATGAGTAATGTCTTGTCTTTGTAATATACTTATACCATTTTAATTTTAGCACATGACTGTAAAACATGACTATTATATATATATATATATATATATATATATATATATATATATATATATATATATATATATATATATATATATATATATATATATATATAGTCAAATACAAGAGTCCTCTGCACTCAACCCATTATCAATATATTTAAGACAGAGACATTTTGTGCATACTGCTACTAAAAATGCCTTACCCTTTAAACAAAACAGGGATTGTTTGTCCATATATTGCAATATATTTAAGCTGAACAACTACGTCAAAGTCATCCCATATCTGGCCAGTCCTACGCTTAATTTTATCTGATTCATTAAGAATTCTATTGCTTCATTATACATTTCACAAAGGGACTTGGTTTTACCTGCAACTTACTCGCTGCTTTCAAAGTAAAACTCCCAAACTTGGCTGCCCTTTTATTAGACACCAGTGGGATCACCTGACTATAGCTGGGAGGGGTGGAGCTACAACATGGAGCTGGTCACTGCTCCTGTATAAACTATAACAAACAAGGGAAAGTTGTGCTCACCACTAATTTTTTTGTATATAATAAATACATTTTATGTAGTAGTTGGCCAGCTTAAATATATTGCAATATATGGACAAACAATCCCTGTTTTGTTTAAAGGGTAAGGCATTTTTCAGTAGCAGTAGCACAAAATGTCTCTGTCTTAAATATATTGATAATGGGTTGAGTGCAGAGGACTCTTGTATTTGACTATATGTATTTTGTGGTCACAGCCTCATTGCACCCCCGCCTAATGGTTTTAAAAATTAGTGGTGAGCACAACTTTCCCTTGTTATATATATATATATATATATATATATATATATATATATATATATATATATATATATATATATATAGACACACCTAGGACTGCCTGGACGAACCTCAATAGCCCATGATCTGCTAAATTTGTGGGAAGATCATAAAAGCCAAAGCCTGGGATCTACGATATTAAGGTGGTGACATACTGCTCTGCTATAATTAATGTCTTGTACCATTTGGATTCCACTCTACTAAACGCATCTGCATTCGGTGTTGGATAGGGTGCGCGGTTGTGGAAATAAATGTTTTTTATTAGCTTTTTTTTATACAATGGGTCCCACGTGGGATCATGAATAGGGGCATCTGATTGGGAAGGGGGATTGGGTTATCATGATAAATAACCTAGAATTTTGGAAGGTGTGTTTGATGGATGATAGAATGATTTTTGAAGGCATCGGGCAGTTGATCGTCTTACAAGATTCCCTGATACCATCACAACCATAGAGAACTAGGGCACCACCTATGGCTATCTTAGTTCTGATCATTTCACACCCAAGCCAATCACAGCACACACTCACCTCTCAAAGTGACTGTATCCAATAGATCAAATTCTCTGGTCCTTATAGTATCTGCTAGGTTGCCCTTGCCAAATAAATCCCACTAGGGTGATAATTTCCCTGCAATTATTCTGTACAGTGTATACAATGTGTGCATTGGTTATTAAAATGGGAATAGCTGCATTTCCCCCCACTTTCTCCGCTTCTACTCAACCGCCCAACTGATTTATGAACTATTTATTTTTTAATCTTTAAGAAAGTAAAACTACCAGGTCAGCATTCTGCCTGACAAATGCAACAAAACAGCGGTGCTGGGCGGCTTATGATGCCAACTCAGTGGAACTTTGTAAAGGATCTGTTTTTCCAACCACAAAAAATGGTCATTTGTAAAATAGGAAATAGAAAGTATGGTTAATTCTCAGTCTAGAAACTAGAGCAAGGGCCCCAAACTTTTTTTTTTTTTTTACCTATGAGCCCCATTTAAATGTAAAAAAAAGTTGGGGAGCAAAACAAGCATGGAAAAAAGTTTCTAGAGTGCCTAATAAGGACTGTAATTGGTTATTTGGTAGACCCTATGTCGAATGGAAGCCTTCAGGAGGCTCTGTTTGGCTGTCCACTTTGCCATTATACCTACAAAACTTGCCACCAAGCCAAGAATTCAAAAATAAGCAGCTATGCCGCTTTGAGGCCAATGGGAGCAACATCCAAGAGGTTGGTGAGTATCATGTTGCTCATGAGCCACTGGTTGGGGATCACTGCTTTTGAGTAACCAAAGATTTTCAATGTAGTCCATGTGCTGGTGTGTTCTATATGGTCAACATGAAGGCAACCTCTGCTCCTGATCCAGAGTTATTATTATGTCTTTTCTAATCGGTGCCAACGATGGCATAACCTTCACTCAGACTGTCCACTTGGCAAAACTTGCTTCTTTGCGTGATGGAGATTTATCAGTTAGTACAACCAACCATGTTCTTTAGACATAGCACGTGAGCTTATATATTTTGGCCAAAAAGGGGTTCTAATGCCTCATTTTTTGCAATAATTATTTTTGACGGCAAACCGTGCGCTGTTTCTCTTTCTTTTCAGTCGCTAATAGTGATATAAAGTTCTTTGCACTGCACGTAGGGGTTGCACTTCTGACCGACTTGTAATGTTCTAGAAGGTGGTGGACACCGTGCGATGCAAAATCTTTTGGATGGGTGGCAGAGTTTTATCAGCACTGGATAATGATTCATAAATTGGAAGAGGGCAAATACCGGTAACACAGTAAATTCAATATCCAAAATTTAGTAGCAGCACTTAAACACAAATGGCTCTGTGTAAAGTACTACTTACAGTAGAGGTCTGCAGAATCTGCAGACTTATTCCAGTCAGCAGAAAATTAAATTAGTAAGAAGAGAAAAGTCTTGTCGGTCTTCGTATAACTGCCCAGAGAAGTTCCAAATGACTCTTCCCTACTAACTTTATTTTCTAAGCAAAAAAACATCTGTGGCCATATAAAAACACAAGGCTGCAGACTGAGTTATACAGGGAACTCTAAGTATCACTCATGTATTATAAAGGGTAATGTACCCCCTACTGTAAATGATAAGGGTATTAGAAGTCACTGAGGGGTTGTTCTGTGACCATATCAAGGCACAAGGCTGCAGGCTGAGTTATACAGGGAACACTGAGTATCACTCATGTATTATAAGGGATAATGTACCCCCTACTGTAAATGATAAGGATATTAGAAGTCACTGAGGGGTTGTTCTGTGACCATATAAAGACACAAGGCTGCAGACTGAGTTATACAGGGAACTCTGAGTATCACTCATGTATTATAAGGGATAATGTACCCCCTACTGTAAA
This sequence comes from Xenopus laevis, assembly GCF_017654675.1. NCBI lineage: Eukaryota > Metazoa > Chordata > Amphibia > Anura > Pipidae > Xenopus > Xenopus laevis. The sequence continues at coordinate 162,663,564 of NC_054374.1, read as the reverse complement.
TGATAAGGATATTAGAAGTAACTGAGGGGTTGTTCTATGACCATATAAAGGCATAAGGCTGCAGGCTGAGTTATACAGGGAATTGTGAGTATCACTCATGTATTATAAGGGATAATGTACCCCCTACTGTAAATGATAAGGATATTAGAAGTCACTGAGGGGTTGTTCTGTGACCATATAAAGGCACAAGGCTGCAGGCTGAGTTATACAGGGAACTCCGAGTATCACTTATGTATTATAAGGGATAATGTACCCCCTACCGTAAATGATAAGGATATTAGAAGTCACTGAGGGGTTGTTCTGTGACCATATTTGCACAAGGCTGCAGGCTGAGTTATACAGGGAACTCTGAGTATCACTCATGTATTATAAGGGATAATGTACCCCCTACTGTAAATGATAAGGATATTAGAAGTCACTGAGGGGTTGTTCTGTGACCATATAAAGACACAAGACTGCAGGCTGAGTTATACAGGGAACTCTGAGTATCACTCATGTATTATAAGGGATAATGTACCCCATATATACACCAGAAAGAACCAAAATAGGTTCATTTTTTATTATGTATATCTGTAAAAAGTACCAGAAATCCAAGGGGGTTTCACTGCAGTAGAGAATTTTATTTGGATCATTTTAAGGTGACAACCCCCAAGTGACATCCCGAACGTTTAGCCCCCCTTCTGTCTTCTGTAAGTCATCATATAAAAACGGGAGGTCTATGGGATCTGTTAAAGACTCTAGTGATCATCCAGCATCACAAACAAGTAGACAAGACTAACAGCTGCCCATACATTCTAAGATCCAGTTGGTCCACCCCCCCCTTTTATTATGCTACATCATGAGTTGTTTGTGATAATGTGCAGTAGGGGTACGAGCCAAGGGGGCTGTAGGTACAGGTGTTTGTTGAGAACCAAAAAACATGAAGGATTCTGCTTTCAAAGATTCCATCAAAACGTGGGTGAAAAGAAAAACTCAAGCTTTTGTGCCCATATATTTTAGTTGCCCATATGGCCCTGCACCCACACTGTTACTGGCCAACCTTCAGAAGGCAACGTTCTTCCTAATGTGTCGCCACTGCGTAGGCTGCGTTTGCTGTCTATTTTGTTGCCCATTACTGTGTTTGGAGCCGTAACAACTTTAAGCTTAAAATATTTTCGTTGAGTCCAACACATTGAGCGTCACCTCCCTTACTCAGCTTGTTTTTCTCTTTAATTAATTCTGCTTAGCATTTTCCAAGCAAAATAGCCAGCTGCTGCAGTTTGCAAAGCCAATTTCCACATCAATTTAACGATAAACAATATAAACCTTTCCCAGTTACTGGGGGTTTTTCCACTCTCTCTGTCGCTTGTTTTTACATTGCCTCTTCAAAGAGCGCCCTATGATTAATTCTACTGTCTTGTTATCTATCATGTTTCAAAGGAAAGGGCCGATGAATAAGTAGCTGTCAATGGGGGATGCTATTTGCAAAGTCTTAAGAGTCGTCAGACGCGCTGGAGCGGCTGCTTCCCGCGACCACTAACAGAGCGTCAGCGACGGGCCGTGATAGACACATCGAGTTATCCGTCTGACGGATGCAAGAGCTTTAATGTTCACCTGTCCATCATCTCTTCTTCTTAGACATGTTTAAGGATCAGCAAAAAAAGATTTTCATCATCTTCAGTTTTTGTTCTTTCCCTTTTTAAAAACACATAGACATTCTGCATGTGTTAAAGCAGTTGTGGGGCTGAAATTTCTGGATATTAATCTGCAGTATAGATGACATGTTTTATATGCCAGTAAAATAAAATAACAGCCTCGAGATGAAATGCTGAAAGCCAGTTATAAAAGTATGTACTGATAGAAACACTAGGATAACAGTCACCCTGCTATAGTTCCAGGGGTACCCAGGGTACAAATAAACACTCACCCCAAATCTCCCTCTAACTGACCTTCAGACTGGGCCCCCTTAGCTCATAACAAGGTTACAGATATATAGAAACATTGGGGTGTCACCCTGCTATAGTTCCAGGGGTACCCAGGGTACAAATAAGCACTCACCCCAAATCTCCCCCTAACTGGCCTTCAGACTGGGCCCCATTAACTCATAACAAGGTTACAGATATATAGAAACATTGGGGCAACAGTCACCCTGCTATAGTTCCAGGGGTACCCAGGGTACAAATAAGCACTCACCCCAAATCTCCCCCTAACTGACCTTCAGACTGGGCCCCATAGCTCATAACAAGGTTACAGATATATAGAAACATTGGGGTAACAGTCACCCTGCTATAGTTCCAGGGGTACCCAGGGTACAAATAAGCACTCACCCCAAATCTCCCCCTAACTGACCTTCAGACTGGGCCCCCTTAGCTCATAACAAGGTTACAGATATATAGAAACATTGGGGTGTCACCCTGCTGTAGTTCCAGGGGTACCCAGGGTACAAATAAGCACTCACCCCAAATCTCCCCCTAACTGACCTTCAGACTGGGCCCCTTAGCTCATAACAAGGTTACAGATATATAGAAACATTGGGGTGTCACCCTGCTATAGTTCCAGGGGTACCCAATAATAATGAGCAGTGCACTTATTGATGCTAGGAACCCAAAAATAACTACCTCCATCGATGTTGTGATTATTGCAAGGTTTTCATAGTGGGTTGTGTCAATAGTTGCTACAGTCTTGTCCCAAATAAATCCCATGCTAATTTCATTTTTGACCCATCTGGAGTGATGCAGTTGCCACTCTGATGATGCCCTCAGCAACTTGCCCACAGTAGTTCACCTTGGTCTATCCCCACAATGATGATGTCCTTGTAACATACTTGTCTATCAGAAACCTTGAAAACAGCGGGTCAGATGCACAGGGAAACTGTGGATTCTGGTTTTCACTGACGCTCCTTTAGGGCCCCCGGGCTTTCTGCTGTGGAACTGACAAGGAATTAGTTCAAATGATAGTAACAAGTCCGTAAAGAGGTACCGGCAAGGATTAGGCAAGGCATAGTCAAAAACGGGCAAAATGGTCGAGGCTGGCGGCAAGAATCAGAGTCAAAACAGGCAGAAGTCAAAAAGAAGTCAGTAATAATGCATTGGCGGGATCTGTAAACAGAAGCCAGCTTGGGCACTGCTACAATGAAGACAGGCCCTTTTAAAGAGGAAGTGGCGACAAAAATTCATATCTGGCACTGAAAAAATTATGTCATGATGTTTGGCGTCAAAACTCAGGCGTCATGACGCTCAGCGTCAAGCGCTGGTGCAAGTGACATCACAGGAGGCGTGGGCCTGCACGTCATCAGATGGGGAGAGAGAGACGCACCGGGAGGTAAGACACCAAAGAAATCTCCCGGCACGTCTTACAGTCCTGCTCATAAAAAAAAGCTGTATTTGGGTAAAACATGTTGATTTGCATCCAAAAAATTGCAATTTGCACACTACACTTTTGAGTTTTCAGGAGGTACCTAAGCTTCCATTCACTGGATGAGTCTAAGCACCATCTTTACACCTTGTATTAGCTCTTAAATCCAGTTGAGTTGCCCTGGATGATGTTTTTTTCCCTCAGCTTTTATGGCTTCAGGATAAAGGATTTATCTGCTTCTGAATGAAATGTGATTCCAAGGTGAATATTCAGTTTGTTCTACTTAAAAAAGTAACGAGAGTTGATAAAGGGAACAGAAATCCCCAGAAAACCATTCTGAAAGAAATGTAAATGCCAGAACCTTGAGCTTCAAAGAGAACCAGCTGGAAAATCTATGGGGTAAATTTATCAAAGAGTGAAGTTCCGCCACTAGAGTGAAATTCCGCAGCTCTCAATTAATTTCTATGGGATTTTGAAAGGCGTATTGATCAATGAGTGAAAGTGAAAGTTCACCCTTTGATAAATACGCCTTTAAAAATCCCATAGAAATGATTGGAGAGTGGCGGAATTTCACTCTAGTGGAACTTCACTATTAACTTCACTCTTTGATAAATATACCCCTATAAGTGAAAAGTTCTCAGTGGAATGGAATGAGCTTCATATTCAGCTGTGAGGGACAACTCTAGATCTTGTGTGAGACGAAAGGTGTTTTATGTACTTCCATGTTTAAGGTACTTCCATGTTGAGTAATGTGTTGCCTAGAGGACTTTCATGGGCCCAAGATAATTTTATTCCACTACTGCCCCAACCTTCAATTTATAGCCATTTGCATGCCACCACTCCCATACATGATGGGTTGTCCATTTTCTACTGAACTGATGGAAGCATTATAAACTGAGATTTCCTTCTTTGGATTTTACTTACTCAAATTACTATCTTATGCTATAAACATGGATTGAGGAGTATGTTGTTTCTTTAAATTGTGTAATGTCTGTAGGGATGCCCCTAGGAACACAGTTGTAATGAATGTACCTACCCTGTGATCTCATTAGTTACAGACACACGTGTAGCCATGATAAACATTCTCAAAAACATATTAAATCTCTTACAGTTCTGAAGAGTCATCAATGATTTATCAGAGCCCGGCAGCTATGAAGAATCCCTTAAAATTTTAAACATGGTTTCTGTGCTGCCATGTAGTAATTATCTGTATTAATTACTAATCAGCCTTATATTGTGACATTTCTATTCTATGTGTACTGTATATTGTGAGTGGGTCCCTAAGCTCAGTAAGTGACAGCAGCACAGAGCATGTGCAGTGAATCAGCAGAAAAGAAGATAGGGAGCTACTGGGGCATCTTTGGAGACAAAGATCTTTACTGCTAAAGGGCTGTGGTTGCCTTGGGCTGAACAGAAGCCCAAAACATAATGCACAACATTTCTACCAACTTCTTTAGTTAAACTTTAGTTCTCTTAATCTGGAGTGTAAGATATTAACATGGGTGAGCAGTTACATAGTTACATAGTTACATTGTTAAATTGGGTTGAAAAAAGACAAAGTCCATCAAGCTCAACCCCTCCAAATGAAAACCCAGCCCCACACACACACCCCTCCCCACTTTCAACCAAACTCCATACACCCATACCTACACCAACCACAGAGCCCAGCATCACAACAGCCCCTGACACCATGTCTTCCCAAAAAATCATCCAAGCCACTCCCAAAGGCACTAACCGAATCAGCCACCACAACACCACCCAGCAGCGCACTCCACAACCCCACCACCCTGACCGTGAAGAACCCCCCACGCTGCCCCAAACGAAAGCTCCCCTCTTCCAGTGTAAAGGGGAGGCCTCTGGTACTGTGATCCACCCCATGGGCAAAATGGTCCCCTGCCACTTGTCCACAAGGTCCTCCAATGCACCCGTAAAGTGCAATCATGTCCCCTCGCAAGCGCCCCCCCTCCAGAGAAAACAACCCCAACCCTGACAGTCCACCCCCACAATTCAAGTCCTCCATCCATCCAACCAATCCAGCCACACATCTCTGCACTCTCTCCAGCCCATCCACATCCCTCTCAAGAACTGGAGTCCAAAACTGCACCGCACTCTCCAGACGAGGCCCCACCAGGGACCCACAAAGAGGCACAACCATGTCCTCATCCCTTGAGTCAATGCCCCCCCCATGCAAGACAGAACCCCACCTGCCCCAGCAGCCACAGAATGGTACTGCCCGGAACCAGACAACGTGCCATCCACAAAGACCCCTAGATCCTTCCCATCCAACGAGTCTTACTGTGTCTGTTGGCAGCTCTGGAGTTGTAGATGGACAACCCTGAGCCAAGGAGGTGGGAAATAGACTGTTGTAATGGCTCCTTTGGTGGATAGATGCAATGTCATGGGAATAGGCAGGTGTATGTACTGTAATGCTGCAGCCATAGGTTGTCTCTCCTGGTTAGTGAAATGCTGCTTAATTAGGGGACAAGGTGGGACAACACAAGACTTTTCTATATTTCTCCTTGTCCCTTCACTGTTCTCAATCATGTCTCATTTCACTCATGTACAAATATATGCACTAAATACCCACATTGCAGTTACTCAAAGCAGCCACTCACCTATTATTTTTGATACTACAAGCTACAACAATTACAGAACGATTGATTGGTTGCTACGGGTAACTGCAGTGTTGTAAATTAGCACCTATGTTAGCAAACAAGGCCTTTTGATACATAGCTCCCCTAACGTGTTGAATGATTATTCATTGGCTTCTGTAGCTCAGTGCAGAGCACGGGCGTAAACGTATCTCATATATCAGTTATTTTTCCATTAAAAAATAATTTCTGTACTGCACAAAAAGCAAATAACTTCTTTATCCTCTCCACTGAATAGCAATCTCAGCCTTGAAGCCGAAGGTAAAGGTAATTTTCAGAACAGAACAACAGCAGATAATGAATGGCCTTTGCTGTGCCAAAATCAGAATTCCTTGTTTAATTTGTTCTCTGCAGACACCGTAAATTAGGCACAATAGAGTTCATGAACACACAGCAGCGCTGCTATGGATAAATACTGGAGCAAACTGTTTATTCTTTACCGTTTAATATGGAAGAGCCACAGATCTTGTGTATATCCATATATATATACATACACTGTATAATGGCAGGGTGTAGACACATATGAAACATAAATGGATATTATTATTAGTATTATTAACATGTATTTATATAGCGCCAACATATTGTGTAGCACTGTAAAGTAAATGTGATTATACAACTACATCACATGAATTACATATATAGAATATATGGAGTAACAAACATCACAATCAATACGGGTACAAAAAGGTGAGGAAGGCCCTATGCAGAAAGAGCTTACACTCTAAAGGGAAGGGAGTAATACACAAGGTGTGGGAGTGGGCAAGATCGAAGTAAGTGGGTGAGAAATGTGGTGTTGTATGTGGTGTTGCGTTTGGTAGTTAAGCAGAGTGAGGGTAGGCTTCTCGAAAGAAGTGCGTTTTCAGAGATTTCTTGAAAGCAGAAAGATTGGGAGAAAGTCGGACAGACCGTGGGAGAGAGTTCCAGAGGAGGGGTACAGCCCTTCCAAAGTCTTGAATGCGAGCATGTGAGGAGGTAATGAGAGAAGAGTTGAGTAGTAGGTCAGTAGAGGAGCGTAGTAAGCGAGTGGGTGAGTATATAGAGATGAGTTCAGAGATGTAGGGTGGGGCAGAGTTATGAAGTGCTTTGAAAGTCAGTGTCATTAATTTGAATTTAATTCTGAGAGATAGCGGAAGCCAGTGCAGGGGTTGACAGAATGGCGAGGCAGAGGAGGAGCGGTTGCTGAGGTGTATGAGCCTCGCAGCAGTGTTCATTATGGACTGGAGAGGTGACAGTCTCTGGAGGGGGAGGCCAATTAAAAGAGAGTTACAGTAGTCTAGACGTGATATGATGAGAGAGTGAATAAGAATTTTGGCAGCATCTTGGGTGATAAATGATCGTATTTTGGATATGTTCCTTAGGTGGAAGTGACATGATTTAATAAGTGACTGGATATGAGGAGTGAATGACAGGGCAGAATCTAGGATAACCCCAAGGCACCGGGCCTGGGGAGAGGGGGTGATAGTGGAATTGTTAACTATGATGGATACTTCGAAAATACGGGGATGCTACACCAAACAGCGTAGCTGCAGAGGAAGCAGATCCTGCGGCTGCAGGGGGGTCCAGGAGATATAGGGGGCCCCATGAGGGCCTAATTAATGAGTAATTGTAATATATATTGGTAAAACAGGACAACCTTTACATTTTTAAAATGATGTTGCTGTGGGGCCAAGTAACAACTAGTTACAGTCATATGAAAAAGTTTGGGAACCCCTCTCAGCCTGCATAATAATTTACTCCACTTTCAACAAAAAAGATAACAGTGGTATGTCTTTCATTTCTCAGGAATATCTGAGTACTGGGGTGTTTTCTGAACAAAGATTTTTAGTGAAGCAATAGAACACCGCATTCCAAAAAAAAAAAATGCCTGCTACCAACTGTTAAATTTGGTGGAGGTTCCATCATGTTGTGGGGCTGTGTGGCTAGTTCAGGGCTGGGGCCCTTGTTAAAGTCAAAGATCAGATGAATTTAACCCAATATCAACAAACTCTTCAGGATAATGTTCAAGCATCAGTCACAAAGTTGAAGTTCCGCTGCAGGGGTTGGATATTCCAACAAGACAATGACCCTAAACACACTTGGAAATCTACAAAGGTATTTATGCAGAGGGACAAGTACAATATTCTGGAGTCCCCCGACTTGAATATCATGGAAAATCTATGGGATGATTTGAAGCAGTCTGTCCATGTACTGGAGAGATTTTGTATGGACCAATTGTCAAAAATACCTCCATCCAGAATCCAGACACTCATCAAAGGCTATAGAACTGTTACATTTTTGAAAGGAGGCTCAACTAAGTATTGATGTAATATCTCTGTTGGGGTGCCCAAATGTATGCACCTGTCTAATTTTGTTATGACGCATATTTTCTGTTAATCCAACAAACTTTATGTCACTGCTGAAATACTACTGTTTCCATAAGGCATGTTATATATTAAAAGGAAGTTGCTACTTTGAAAGCTCAGCCAATGATAAACAAAATTCCAAAAAATTAAGAGGGGTTCCCAAACTTTTTCATATGACTGTATGCCACTGACACCAAACATTTGCCAACAAAGAGTTTGCCATTGCACCTTGGTTCATTAAAATCAGTGGGGAAGATTGTGTTGATCCCCAATTATAAAGTTGGGGTACAATGAGGATATTTTTAACTGTAAACCCAATGCAAGGGTAAGCATGGTGGTTGACCTTTTTGGCCTTACTCTTTGAGAGATAAATGTGGTTCAAATCAACTCAAGGCTGAAGGACCTCAGACAGGGAAACTCTTGAATTTAACAAATGAGTTGCACTTTTGATACTTTCAGAATGGGATATACAAAGTGGTTGGAGAGTCATACTTACATAATACAATAGTGTCAAGGGCACCCATAAGATTGAATAGACTGCTCACCTATGGGAGGCAGAGGCAGCACAGGGTGGTTATAATTATCCCCTCCATGGTTGGGCTGTAAGCAGTGCATGATAAGACCAGGACATCTTCTCATTATGTAACAGAGAATGGGCAGTGACTATCTCCTCTCCAATCAAGCTGTAGGTTGTACGTTACAAGGCTTGTCATCCGGTCTGCTTGATACTTCCTCCATTATAATGCCTTCCTGTGACCATAGATTACCCTCCTTTACTGGAGTAACCCCCTCTGGTGCCCAGTCACTCTTCTCCTCTCTCATGGTGTATGGTGGGTAGATACATAAGTAACAAAGCAGCCTCATTGGACTGGAACAGGCAATGTCTAGTACAGCGATTGCCAACCAGTAGCTCGCGAGCAACATGTTGCTCACCAACTCCTTGGATGTTGCTCCCAGTGACCTCAAAGCAGCTGCTTATTTTTGAATTCCAGGCTAGGAGGCAAGTCTTGGTTGCATAAAAAAACATCTGTAGTTCCAAACAGAGCCTCCTGCCATTCCACATAGGGACCACCAAATAGCCAATTACAGCCCTTATTTGGCACACCAGGAAGATTTTGTGTGCCTGTGTTGCCCCCACCTTCTTTTTATTTTCGAATGTGGCTCACGGGTAAATAAGGTTGGGGACCCCTGGTCTAGTAGGTGACATCTTATAATATGGAAACTGGTGTTGGAATATGGTTAAGAGAGCAATCCAATGCCAACAGTGATTTTGAAACTTCCACTGTTTTATAAACCCAAGTTAGAGAGAGGGAGTCAAGTGGATTTTACACAGATATCATAAATATTACATGAATCCCAGCAGGATCAGTAGACACCTTTCCTTGGTAGCTGCCACCATTTCCAACACTTTTTCTCAGTGACCATTGAAGTAGCCAATAAAAAGGGAGGTCATTAGTGAGTTCATCCTTGGTAGAGCAAGGTGTCGATAACATATACCGTAGGTCCTATATAAGCAAATAATAAAATTATATGATTCTGAATAAATTAAATTAAATTGAACGCCCAGTAGGACTGCCCAGACCAGTGATGACTTTTGTTGCAGTTGGTCACCTTAAATACATTGCTTGTTGACATGTTGCCATTACATTTCAATTGCAATTGACTCCTGTTTATCTTTCTGTGTAAGAACTAAGAACATTGTACACGACCAAGCTTATCTGTTATCTCCTATGTAACCCTTCAGCTTCATCTTATGTCCCCATGGCTTTGCAGTAGCTTTTTTACATTTAGGGGCCGATTCACTAACTTCGAGTGAAGGATTCGAAGTAAAAAAACTTCGAATTTCGAAGGTTTTTTTGGGCTACTTCGACCATCGAATGGGCTACTTCGACCTTCGACTACGACTTCGAATCGAACTAATCGAAGTAAAAATCGTTCGACTATTCGACCAATCTTTAGTCGAAGTACTGTCTCTTTAAAAAAAACTTCGACCCTCTAGTTCGCCATCTAAAAGCTACCGAAGTCAATGTTAGCCTATGGGGAAGGTCCCCAAAGGCTTTCCTAAGTTTTTTTGATCGAAGGATATTCCTTCGGTCGTTGGATTTAAATCCTTCGAATCGCACGATTCAAAGGATTTAATCGTTCGATCGAAGGAATAATCCTTCGATCGTTCGATCGAACTATCTGCGCTAAATCCTTCGACTTCGATATTCGAAGTCGAAGGATTTCAATTCCTAGTCGAATATCGAGGGTTAATTAACCCTCGATATTCGACCCTTAGTGAATCAGCCCCTAAGTCTGTTAATGCTTCTGAAGCTTAAACACAGTTTTAAACATGATGAAACAACAGATGAAGCGTGTTTGTTTATAAACGGTAACATATATCCTCCTTTAATGAACGGGGCTTTTGCAATGGTTGGAATTAATTAAACAAAATAGCAAAAAAAAAAAAAAGAAGAAAATGATCATCTTGTCCTTCCTCCTCCTCGCTGGCGACTGGCTCCCTTTTCTATTTAATCATATCATTTCTCTGTTCTTTCTCAGCTCATATTTGACAAATCCAGTTCCTGGCTAGAGGCGTAATTAGCTATATTTAATGATTATCATGCAGACTAGTCTTTTCTTTCTTGCTGCCCCAAGATACAGCCGTTTTCATCTTTATCAGCTAATACATAATTAACTATAAGCTGTTGACAACCTTAAACACAGTGATACACATGTCACAATAAAATCCCATCAAGCAGTGAAATATTGGGGGACGTTACAGCTGGTGGGAACAAAGCCACCACCGTTGGACCATGAGAAGGACCCAAAAAACTGTCAGTGTGCCTTTACCCTTCATCTGGAAGTTGAAAAAAATGTATATCAGGTATATAGTTCTCCTTTCATCGAACACAAAGGATATCCTAACTTCTATGGGGCGTCTCACAGCAGATTGTAGAAACGATGGGGCCAACACAAAACTACCAGTGCGCTAGCTCTGTTGGATATACGGCACTTAAGAGGTTTAGTCCAGTATCCTGTTGATTTCAGAAATGTATCCACAATAGAAAAGGTACCTTGAAAGGAAAATAAGAAAAGGCTGTTTCAATACTGTGTTTTGATAGAAAGCAACATGTTCCAGTGTAAAGGGTTGAGTGGTTGGCAGGAGTTTGTCAAAGATGTGATTATTCTTTATGTGGTTCCAGTGGAAGATCACAGCAGGGTCGCTTGGAGCCACCTGAAACATTCCATGCCAGGCACATCTATACATTAACATGATATCGGATGTAACGATGATACATTATTCTTAGAGACACCTTGTGTATAACAATATACAGTTTTAATGAAAACATCTGCATTATTTAAGCATATTAAATAGCTAGGGTATCAAAGAACCCAAAGTGGTTGGTGTATTCTTTGGGATAGAAGAGCTTCATGAAATTTCTGCAGCTTGCTTGGATCCCAACAATCCCAGAGCTACTAAGACTTTACACCCAAATGTTTTTGTTGGTCTCCTATACAGTATATGACTTTGACAAGTCTACTGGAGATCCACTATATTTGCATGGACCTGCAGAGCACATACCGGTGTTAGATCGGTCTTTAGTTGTTTGAGGCTGTGATGCTATGGATTGGCTTTTGGGCCAGGTTGTGGTTTAGGTACTGCATGTTCTAGGAGCTCCTGCTCCATTGCTTTTATCAATTCGTTTTCCTTAAAGAATAAGTAAACCTTTAAAATAAGTGAATGTAAAACTGATGAAGGTACTGTTGTAAGAACTCTTGAAATATACATTCATTATTTATTTATTTTTTACTTCCAACATATTAAGGGATACATGTACTGTTAACATGAATGAATTTTGTTACAACAGCGCCACCTGCTGGTCATTTTCCCACCAGTCTGACCAGCAAGTAGTCAAGGAAGTTGTCAGGAGAAAGAAAGAGGCTGATGTTCTTCTGCTTATGAATAAAATTAGAAACCTTTCTCACATCTTTCCTCAGCCTCTTTCTTTCTCCTGACAACTTCCCTGACTACTTAATGGTCAGACTGGTGGGAAACACGTTCATTATTTATTTTGTTTTAATTTCAAGATATTAAGGGATACATGTGCTGTTAATATGAATGAATTTTGTTCCAACAGCGCCACCTGCTGGTCAGTTTCCCACCAGTCTGACCAGCAAGTAGTCAAGGAAGTTGTCAGGAGAAAGAAAGAGGCTGCTCTGATGTTCTTCTGCTTAGGAAAGATTTGAGAAAGGTTTACTTATGCTTTAATATTGAATTCTCATTCTTGGCTCTTTCAATTGTAACGTTAGTTATATTATAGGAAATAATATCAGCAAAATGATAGACAATTCTAGGAAAGGCCAATCATATCTTTTTATTTTACATTCAAGATGAACCTCACCTTTCCTACTGACCACAATTCACAAGGATGGATTTTGATTTGACTTCCTTGATTCAAGTATAAGGAAAAGTTATAGATTCAAGGGCACTGGAAGCTGATTGGCCAGGAGAATGGTTGTAAAGTAGCATTCATTATTTATTTTTCTTTAATTCCAAGATAATAAGGGATACATGTGTTAATATGAATGAATTGTGTTACAAAAGCACCACCTGCTGGTCAGTTTCCCACCAGTCTGACCAGCAAGTAGTCAACGAAGTTGTCAGGAGAAAGAAAGAGGCTGATGTTCTTCTGCTTATGAATAAAATTAGAAACCTTTCTCACATCTTTCCTAAGCAGAAGAAAATCAGAGCAGCCTCTTTCTTTCTCCTGACAACTTCCTTGACTACTTTCTGGTCAGACTGGTGGGAAAATGACCAGCAGGTGGCGCTGTTGGAACAAAATTCATTCATATTAACAGTACATGTATCTCTTAATATCTTGAAATTAAAACAAAATAAATAATGAACGTGTTTCCCACCAGTCTGACCAGCAAGTAGTCAAGGAAGTTGTCAGGAGAAAGAAAGAGGCTGATGTTCTTCTGCTTATGAATAAAATTAGAAACCTTTCTCACATCTTTCCTCAGCCTCTTTCTTTCTCCTGACAACTTCCCTGACTACTTGGTGGTCAGACTGGTGGGAAACACGTTCATTATTTATTTTGTTTTCATTTCAAGATATTAAGAGATACATGTACTGTTAATATGAATGAATTTTGTTCCAACAGCGCCACCTGCTGGTCAGTTTCCCACCAGTCTGACCACCAAGTAGTCAGGGAAGTTGTCAGGAGAAAGAAAGAGGCTGAGGAAAGATGTGAGAAAGGTTTCTAATTTTATTCATAAGCAGAAGAACAGCAGCCTCTTTCTTTCTCCTGACAACTTCCTTGACTACTTGCTGGTCAGACTGGTGGGAAACTGACCAGCAGGTGGCGCTGTTGTAACAAAATTCATTCATATTAACAGCACATGTATCCCTTAATATCTTGGAATTAAAGAAAAATAAATAATGAATGTAAATTACAAAAGCGCTCTTCAGTTTTACATTCACTCATTTTAAAGGCTTACTTATCCTTTAAACCATGCAAAGAGCATTAAGGTTCTAGATCGGCAATAATTTGGCTTCCGTTTACCTATTTTGGTTTTAATTTCATGTAGATAAGTGCTGTACTCTGTCTGGCAAAAGCATTGTTGAGTTTCAATAAAATAACAATATACTCTGTGTTCATCTAATGTAGAATTTGGATGTTGCTTTCATCGGTTTGGCCCTTGTCCTCTAATCTGCATTTTTTAAAACAAAATTGCTACAGTAATTCAAATGCTAAATTGAAATGCGAGACACTGTTTTTTTTTCTGTTAGCCATCACGGAGACAAATTGAAGTACTTCTCATAATATTTTAATGGTGTTGTTTGTTGTTTTCCTTGTACTGTATGCAGTGTGTTTGGGAAACCCATTCAATGTGAAATACTATTACAAGGTACAGACATTGGCTTCTGGCTACATTTGACCAACAATATCAGATGGCAAAAATCTTCTTAGATTATAATATGGGGTTACAACGTATATCCAGGAAGCAGGTATTTAAGCGTTTAGTTACAGTCATTTGATGGCAACTTTGCTGGGCTAGCATATATTTTCATTTGTGGCCACTTAAAGGCAATGGACAATACAAATTTTGATTATAAAAATGACTTATGAGTCATAAGAATTGGTAAAGGAGGCCATACAGGGGCCAATAAAAGCTGCTTTCTTGGTCCCTCCACACCAGTTTGGTAGCTTATTGGGCACGTTATGCGTCCCACCAACAGTCCCGACTGACTGATATTTGGACAAAAATCTGTCCCATGACCAACAATCAAATCAATATGATTTTGCCAAATTGGAAACAGATCCCCATGTTTGGCAACCTTGCCAAGGAGGCTGATCTGCCAGCATATGTCCACCTTAAAGGAACAATAACATCAAAAAGTTTTTTTATACAATCCCTAGATAATGTAGTGTTGCCCTATACTGGCAAAACTGGTTTGTATGATCCAGAAACCACTACTATAGTTTATATAAACAAGCTGCTGTGTAGCCATGGGGGCAGCCATTCAAGCACAAGATACACAGTATCACACTTATCTATTATCTACTGTGTATCCTGTGCTTGAATGGCTGCCCCCATGGCTACACAGCAGCTTGTTTATATAAACTATAGTAGTACTTATCTGTTATCTACTGTGTATCCTGTGCTTGAATGGCTGCCCCCATGGCTACACAGCAGCTTGTTTATATAAACTATAGTAGTACTTATCTGTTATCTACTGTGTATCCTGTGCTTGAATGGCTGCCCCCATGGCTACACAACAGCTTGTTTATATAAACTATAGTAGTACTTATCTGTTATCTACTGTGTATCCTGTGCTTGAATGGCTGCCCCCATGGCTACACAGCAGCTTGTTTATATAAACTATAGTAGTACTTATCTGTTATCTACTGTGTATCATGTGCTTGAATGGCTGCCCCCATGGCTACACAGCAGCTTGTTTATATAAACTATAGTAGTACTTATCTGTTATCTACTGTGTATCCTGTGCTTGAATGGCTGCCCCCATGGCTACATAGCAGCTTGTTTATATAAACTATAGTAGTACTTATCTGTTATCTACTGTGTATCCTGTGCTTGAATGGCTGCTCCCATAGCTACACAGCAGTTGTTCATATAAACTATAGTAGTACTTATCTGTTATCTACTGTGTATCCTGTGCTTGATTGGCTGCCCCCATGGCTACACAGCAGTTGTTTATATAAACTATAGTAGTACTTATCTGTTATCTACTGTGTATCCTGTGCTTGATTGGCTGCCCCCATGGCTACACAGCAGTTGTTTATATAAACTAAAGTAGTACTTATCTGTTATCTACTGTGTATCCTGTGCTTGAATGGCTGCCCCATAGCTACACAGCAGTTGTTCATATAAACTATAGTAGTACTTATCTGTTATCTACTGTGTATCCTGTGCTTGATTGGCTGCCCCCATGGCTACACAGCAGTTGTTTATAAAAACTATAGTAGTACTTATCTGCTATCTACTGTGTATCCGGTGCTTGAATGGCTGCCCCCATAGCTACATAGCAGTTGTTCATATAAACTATAGTAGTACTTATCAGTTATCTACTGTGTATCCTGTGCTTGAATGGCTGCCCCCATGGCTACACAGTAGCTTGTTTATATAAACTATAGTAGTACTTATCTGTTATCTACTGTGTATTCTGTGCTTGAATGGCTGCCCCCATGGCTACACAGTAGCTTGTTTATATAAACTATAGTAGTACTTATCTGTTATCTACTGTGTATCCTGTGCTTGATTGGCTGCCCCCATGGCTACACAGCAGTTGTTTATATAAACTATAGTAGGATTTGGGGACACAGTTGTTAACACTGGCTTAGCCATCTGCCAGCAATCAGTCCAACAAACAATCAGAAAGCTAATACTTTGCGGCACATTAGGGTCGAAGTGAATTTTCGAATTAAAAAACTTAGAATTTCAAAGTATTTTTTTGGGTACTTCGACCATCGAATAGGCCAAATTCGACTTGAATAGAAAATACTTTGAATATTCGACCAATTGAAAATCGAACTACTGTCTCTTTAAAAAACTTTAAACCTGCCAAATTGCTATGTTAGCCTATGGGACCTCCTAGAACCTAGAGCCAAAATTTGGCTTAGTTTTAAAAAGTCGAAGTTTTTTTTTTTTTTTGAAAATCGTTCGATCGATCGATTAATTCGAACGATTTCAACGAACGGTCGAACGATTTTACTTCGTCTAAAAACGGCCAAAAAGAAAAGTTCGACTATCGCATTTGGCCTATTCGATGGTCGAATTTCGAAAGTTTTTCAACTTCGAAATTCGACCCTTGATAAATCTGCCCCTTTATGTTGCAGCAAACAGGGTCATTATGGTCTACTCCTCACTTCATTTCACCCAGGACCCTGTGCATTGGGTGGTCAAATTGGAACCAGATCCCCTTCTTTGGCAACCTCACCAAATTAGAGAGCTGAAAAGCAGGAAGTAGAATTCTGGCTATTATGTTACACATCCAGTCTCTCCAGCCTTTATACATTACATGTTTGGCTAAATAACTATGTTAAAAACATTTTTTATTTTGCACAGCCTATTTATTTACCCCCTTTTTTTTATACTGATCTGTTCCTTTATAGTCTACTCTACACTCAAATTCACCCAGGGCTCTGCACATGGGGTCCACATGCCAGGGTATGGCCAACTTAAGGTCTACTCCACGCTAACTGGCTGCTAAGAAATATTGACTATAGTGTCTGTATATATGGAATTAGATCAGCCTGGAGTAGAGGCTGTGTAACTGTTCTAGCATGCCTTCAAAGTTCAAAAAGTAGTACCAAAGTCTTGTCATTCTCCAACCCACCACTGCAAAGTGTCACCTACTAAGGCACAGGTTCCCAAGTCGTGGGGTTACTCCCTTAGTGAGGCTGAATGCAGTATTTATGAGTCCCAGTTTAAGGATGAGATTTAGATGCAAGTTCATTTGTGCTTCTCGGTTCCTGGTAAACCAGTGTGTTGGTTATAAGAAACATTTATATATCGGTAACCTTGTTATTAGTAGGTAGTGATGGCCGAATTTATTCGCCAGGTGCGAATTCGCGTCGGGTAAATTTGCAAAACCCCCGCGAAAATTCGCCAATGGACGCCGGCGTCAGTTTTTTTGGACGCCGGTGCATTTTCGCCAGCGAATTTGCGACAGCGTCAAAAAAACGGATGACGGCATAAAAAAAACAGACATTTTGCGAATTTTTCGCCGTGTCGCGGGAAATTCGCTAATTTTTCAGCGAAGCGAAATGCCCCAAATTCACCTATCACTATTAGTAGGAGGTGAGGAGACTTCAACCCTTAAAGTCTGTAATTGTTTGTACTAAGGTTATTGCTGATGTTCCATAATCCTCTTGTCCCTAACCCATCACTGCACTGTCCTTCCAAAATTAAATTGAGCTTTGTGTTTACTTGAATTGCTTTCTGTGGCTCCCACCTTTACACATCACTCGACAGTAGATCAGGGTCAGGTCCCACTGCCTTGATTTGTTTCCTGCCATGTCCCAACGTGAGAGGCATTTTGGTGGAGAAAGATCAAGTCTGACTAATACTAAAATACATCTGAGATGGTCAGATTGAAGCAATATTAATCCAGAGCCCATAATTGGGCTAGCAATCGGAGTTCCCAATGCTACCTTATATTTTCCTTCCTTGAACTGTGTCTGACATGATTAACCGGACTAGCTCAGGCTTATTGATTGCAAACATGGTATCAAAATGAAGCACGATAAGAAAATGAAAATGAAATGCCAAGTGCATTAAATTCTTTATTAACCTGTGGTCTGGGTTAGACTTCATTTTAGGAGAATGTGTACATGAATATAAGTCTTTTCAGATATAAAACGCTTTATTAAAGGACAGCTAAACCCTCAGATTTCCTGGCATAGATTTATGATATTTCTATGTACAGGCAATGCACAAACTGATCCTTGTTCTTTTTCTGACCTGCCCAACCAACCTAACCCCATGATTACATCACCGCTATGACTCACTTCCAAGGAAATATAGCAAAATAGACTGTAGAGGTGATAAGGAAAGTTGTGGGCAAGTACCATGAGCGCAATAATGGCAGCTAAAACTGCATGCTGAACAGGTAAATCCTTGAGTGAAAAAATGCAATATGGAAATGATAAAGTACTGACTTTCAAAGCACTTCATAACTCTGCCCCACCCTACATCTCTGAACTCATCTCTTTATACTTACCCAACCGCTTACTACGATCCTCTACTGACCTGCTACTCTACTCTTCTCTCATTACCTCCTCACATGCTCGCATTCAAGACTTTGCACGGGCTGCACCCCTCCTCTGGAACTCTCTCCCACGGTCTGTCCGACTTTCTCCCAACCTTTCTGCTTTCAAGAAATCTCTGAAAACGCACTTCTTTCGAGAAGCCTCCCCTCACTCTGCTTAACTACCAAACGCAACACCACATACAGTACCACATTTCTCACCCACTTAATTCAATCTTGCCCACTCCCACACCTTGTGTATTACTCCCTTCCCTTTAGACTGTATGCCTATGCATAGGGCCTTCCTCACCTTTTTGTACCTGTATTGATTGTGATGTATGTAACTCCATATGTTCTATGTATGTAATTCATGTGATTTAGTTGTATAATCACATTTACTTTACAGTGCTACGCAATATGTTGGCGCTATATAAATACATGATAATAATAATAATAAAGTATAGCAGTACAATTGTAAATAAAAAAAAGACATTATAAAACCCTACACACGTTCCAGTAGCCTCCCCCCCACCCTGAACCACACCACTGTGATCTCCCCAAAAATCCCCCTGTTTGCCATACCTGTTGATAATCAGAAAATTAGCACAGTGGGGTTGTCTGACCAAACTAGAATCCACAATTTACCCTTATTAATCATTAAAAAAAACACGAAATAATCAGTAAAAACCACACCTTTTTTGGAATTTTTCTAATTTGACACCCTTAATGTCTGAATTTTTTGTGAAATCGGCGGAAAAGCCCAAAATGTTTGGATTATCATACAAAACACAGTGCAGACCATAATATCTACAAATTGAAAATAGGACCTCTGCCATTGACTTCTACAGGACATCAACAGGTTGAAGAGTATTTTCGGATTTGGACTTGTTGCATCCTCAGGGTATAATAATTCTCCAAAAATTTGAGGGTTTTTCCCCCAAAAAATTTGGATCTTATAGTAAGAAACCTAAAATTTGTCGAGTTTTTAGCTTTCAGACTTTAATAAATAACCCCCTAGGTTTGACACAAGATACATGGGAGGAGAAACTCAAGAGGTGAAAGATGAACCCTGCTAAACCCTCTGCACTACTCTGTTTTTAATGAATATTGTAAGTGGGATGGTAATGAGGGTCCAAAGTGGCCTCAGGACTGGACAGGACAGTTTTAAAAAAAAGCTTTAACCTTGAACATACCTTTAAACATTATGCAGTGCAATGGACATATTTCCACCATTCTTAGACTATTGACCTCCAACTCTCAAGCTTCACATTTGGTGGGGTGCTACACCATTGAGTTATATCACTCCCCGTCCAATTATGGTACAACCATTGTTACAAGAGAGCCCTTTTCTCTAATGCTGCCCATACCATTTCATGAGGGCTTCTGCTTCTTTACTTTCGGTCCCCAATGTTGATGATATTTTATGTTAAAAAAAAAAACGTCAAGCTGCAGCTCAGTATTATTAGGGGAGCCAAGGCTGAGAAACAAGATTTAGGGGGTTCACAGTGCAGACATAGATTTACTGCTTAAACCTTTTGCTTTAATGATTTTAGAGCTCTATCCCTCAGCCATGCCTGTTTTTGGAGTTAATTTGTTATTGCTCATTTGCTTGTAAAGTTTCCGGAAACATAATCAACCCAACCGATCAGTAAAAGGCCAGACAGATATGAAACAACTCATCCATATAAAAATAATTCCCTTGTTTAATTACTTGTATGTTAGCTGCCTAATAGGTTTGCCTTGGCCAAACAGAAGTTGACCATATTCTGAGGATGTCATTGTATTTAACGACTTGTTTGAAAAGGACAAAAGGTTTTTCAGCTTTTGTCCTCTGTGAACTTGGCAATTTCCCCTCCCCCCAACTCAGGTTTTGTTTGGCCTTTCACCTTGGCCCAAAACCACAGTTTGCAGCTTTGTCTACAGAAGGCAACATGGCCTGACCTTCATTTCAGGATTTACGGCCTTGCGGTGCCGAAGTGCTTCGTAAAATGCCAGACACATCGAAACATAAAATAAAACTAATAAAGAAGTTTACAGTCTCCCTTTGATTTTACAGCCACCTTAAGATTGAACATAAACTAGTCTGATATAAAAGTGTCCATCCACCTGTTTATGTTATTTTTTCCCATCAAGGCAAACAGCTGCTGAAGTAGGAATAGCTCGCTGGGGCGGATTGATGATCTTACAAGTATGCTCTTCTCTCTCTCTCTGTTCCTTTGTTTCTACCCAATACTAGATTCCTGTTACCTTGGAAACCTTGAAACTTACACAAGAAACAGATATCACAATTGCGTAGTCTCTATCCACTGCAGTTGTAGAAAAACATACAAGACTCCAGCCATTCAGACCTCAGAACTGTGATTATATGGGGTTTAGATCAGTCCTATTGTTTGTTTGTTTATCCTCATTGACTATTTTCCTATCTTTTTTGCGCTTGAATTTTATTTTTCACTAGAATATCTAAAAATGTAGAGTGAGAAAAGCAACAGCCATGCCCCTATTCACGTGGGTGAGAAAGCTACAATGTATCAGGAGGGGTTATACTGGGTTTCCAGGGGTCAACCATAGAACCTTAAACCACAAATTCATTCTCCAAACCATTTTTTCTTGCTCTCTTTTGTCTTCTTCATTCTCTTAGTTGAATATCCTTACATATCATCATCTACCCTACTTTCCATTCCTCCTCTTTGGTTTCATATAGCGATGGGAATAGACACAGCATCAGCATCCACTGCTAATAGTTGGTTGAGCAGCCCTAAAACATGGGCCAACCAGGAGTTTCCTGATACCCAAATGGGTCAATATATGGAACTGTACAATAATATTTTGGCCATATTGTTATAATTCTGACCTGGAACACTGCCTTTTTACATCTCAGTACAGCCTGATGAGGGGAGACAAGTATCAATGCATGTTTTTCAGGCAACTCTTAGATGGGACATTCCCAATTCCGTGAGGAAAAAGCGTTGTAGTTAAGCTATACTTCTCAAGTAGGACAAAGACAATTTGGTGTCAGTAATTGAACAGGTAATTTATTAAACTTCCAAATCAGAACAGTAATGGCATGTCCTTCTGCAGCAATATTTCAGTAGCACAACTGACAACAATATAGAAGATACATACTCACTCCAAAGAGGTCAAATAAGGTAGAACATCAAAAGAGGGTAAAGCCTCACCAGCAGGTTGAACTATTCCTAATGCCAGGGTGACCACAGTGAATGGCATCTGTTTTTTTCTACAAAAAATGTGTTTTACCCCTGTCTGACCAGAAGAAACTGGACTTTAATAAATAGCCCCCCTAAGTATACGTGTGACAAGTATAAACTCTCACTCACTGGTCCCCCTTCACAGGACCTGTTACCCATATCCAGAAATGAAGATTATTTCATCCTCTGGACCCTCTGCACTCCCATCTTCTTCTCAACAGAAACACCAATAGCTTAACACATGGCAATCACTCCCCTTTTATCGACTACAGAAAATAGCAGTCCATTATATTCTTGACCCAATGATGAACCTTCTTCTCACAGGGCATATTGTAACCTGGATAGGAACATATTTCCCCTCCCAACTCTGAACAGATCCAGCCCAATGATGGGGGTTAACCTTCCAGGGTACTTTCTGAAGAAGTCTTAGCTCTAATTCCATCTGTAGAACTATGGATAACCATTAGTATCAGCAAACTAACCACAAATATGTGTATTGTTGATTTGTGAATAGTAAAGCTGAATATATGTTCTAAGCATTATTTGATGTTCTCTCTGAAGAGTGAATTAAAGAAGCAATGAACATATTTACTACAATTCATTATTACTCAATGTTTTGGTTTCATATCAACCTTTGTGGAGCACCTTTAGTTGTCCAAACGTTTGATCATTTGGTTAAACGCAAATCATGGTTACAGATATACAAATAGAACAATTCCTCTACTGCCATGTAATTTTATAAATACTATCTACAACCAGATATCTTTGTGACCTAAAGCCTCAGGAACTACATTAAGTACATTAAGGAGGTTATTTATCAAAATCTGAAAACTACTCCGACCATTCCGCATGTTTTTTTCCCCCATATTTATCAATGCATTCTTCCGAAAATGACCTGTGTGGGAAAAAAACCTCTGAAAAATCGTTAAAAAAAAAAAAAATTCAGATTTTTGCCCAAATACCACGAAATCTTCGGATTTTTGCACGAAACCCAGCACAGATTAGGATATCTTTGGGACTTCTCCCATTGACTTGGCAGGTCTGAGATGCCGGATTTTCAAATTCAGACTTTTTTCATCCTTGGGGTATAATAAATAAATCCCGAAAAATTCGTATTTTATGAGTTTTTGCCATTTGGACTTTAACAAATAACCCATAAATGCTACATCATACATGGTACTGGCATGTGGTGCCCCAGCATGTTGTTGGAGGAAAGAAGCTTCTTGACAAGTAGGACTAAATCTTGAGTAAGAAGCATTTTATTGATATGGTGAGGAGGTGAATTGAACAGTAGTTTCTTGCCATACATGGATTCACTGCGAATTTCTGCTTTTCGTCATATGAAATTTTTTATTTTTTTTGCAAAACTGCTGCAAAAGTCCACCACGGAAAATGTCGCCATGACAAAAAAAGTCGCCAAAACAAAATTGCTGAAAAATTGAATATTGAAAAAACTCCTATTGACTTTAATGCATTTGGACAAAAAAGTAGGTGAGATAAAAAAAAGTCTCCAAGACAAAAAAGTTGGCACAAGAAAAACACTTATTGACTTTAATGCATTTGGCAATTTTTTCCGTTTCTCTATTTTTTTTTTCAGCAGATCGCTCATCACGCCACTTCATCCAAAATCTCTTTTGTGTGTTTGTGTCACGGTCGGCACCCTACACCAGAACAGAAACCAAGCACCCTGGTCTCGGCTCGACTTCACCAGGCAATGGGGCACAACTGTTTACAAGGATACTGGAAGATAGGAAGCCACCAGGAACCGGCAGGCCGGGCTAGCACAAGCAGGTAGAATAATCAGACAGGCCAAAATCAGGATAGAGATAGCGTAGAATGGTCAATGGACAGGCAGAGGTCAGGATTGGAGATGTCAGAATAGTCACAGACTAGCAGGATCAAGATTGGAGAGTTCGGAGTTAACAGACAGGCAAAGGTCAGGATTAGAGAGATCAGCGTAGTAAATCAGGCAGGCAAGGGTCAAACACGGTAGATCAATCAGGAATCACAAGGAATAGTACCCAGGAACAAGCTAATTTGAACCTAACAACGGGCAACTTGCTGAAACCTAAATTCCCCTTAAATACATTTGGATTTGGCGCCATTGCGCGCTGACGTCACACGCCAGCGTCATTGCGCCTTTAAGAACCAAGCGTGCGCGGCGCGCGCACCTTAGGCGAAACCGGCACCAGGAAGAGAGCAGGAGCTGCGCAGCGGGCGTCCATGCCGAAGGAGCGGTGGTGGACCCTGCTGCCCACTAGACCACCAGGGTAAGTCCTGACAGTTTGTTTCTGCATTTTTAGGCCTACAATGTACATGTTTTATATATAAATAGAGACAGAATAAAAAAGGAACAAACATTGAGTTCAATCTGGTTATGGTCCACCTTTCTAGACTATAGCTTTGCAGAATTATATATATTAACATTCCTATAACAGGAGCTGTGCAAAGCTCAAACACAAACATTATCGGCATTGCTTTTCATGTGTCTGTAAAAATGCTGCAGTGTTAAATAACTACATTGCTGGATGTCTGTAATTACCCTACTAGCTCCTTATTATCAAGGTTCTCTTGGTTTTCTCTTGCTCTCTTTCTTGTACTAAAATGTTTCTTTTGCTTTTTCCAAACCTTTATTAGATGTTTTCTTTAAATAGAACCCAACCAGTCTATTTTCCTTTTCGAGAACAAAACCTGTTGGCTGTAATTCTGTTCAGCAATGAAACCAGAGAACTTTCAACCAGTCGGTTGCTTTAGATCTGTAATCAACACACTGGCTTGAAGGTGCACCTTGACTTCCTAAAGGGTAAATTTGTCCAAACAAGTTGAAGAAGAAAAAAAAAAGGAACAGAATATCATATAAAGTTTAGAGTTGAAACTATTTGAAGAAAACAAACATAAACTCAAGACTAGGTAAAGTTCATCACCGTGACTCACCTGCAACATGGTGGTAGGACTATGTTCCCCTTTACATTGCTCTTAGTTGTAGAGAGCTGGTATTGAAACAAACCATCTCCCTCCTTTCAGAAGACATGTTCCATTGACTCCTGTCCCACCCCAAAATACAAAATGTTATTTTTGCAGCCTCTTCAGGATAACAGTGTTTATACCTAGAGAATCAAATATTTAACCAGAGAGGAAAATGACCAAGAATATTTAAAAAACAAGAAACAAATATGAGGTAAACAATAGGTTGTTCTGGTCTTTATCTTAGAGGAACAGTTGGATCACTGTTTATATTCCCATCTTACTCTATTAATATGAGTGGTCATGGCATGTTACAGTAAGTAATCAATTGTTTTTCACCCAGTCTGTGTAGGGTTATCAATGTACACACGTAGCACCCAGCTGAAACATTTGTCCCAGAATTATATTAAGTTTTACAGGCCTACAGTTGCTATTGCTCCATAAAAAAGTAGAATTACATACATTAAGGGGGTTATTTATCAAAATCCGAATGATTTGACGCCTGAAAAGTCAAAAATTTTCATCGGCGGAAGACCCCGAAATGTTTTGATTATTGTATGGAACCCACGCAGACCATAAAATATTCAAATTGCAAATAGGACCTCTGCCATTGACTTCAACAGGACCTCGACAGGTTGAAGAGTATTTTCAGATTCTGACTTTTTGCATCCTCGGGGTATAATAAATCTCGAGAAATTTGAGGTTTTTTACCACTAAAAATTCAGATTTTATAGTAAAAAAACTATAATTTGTCTAGTTTTTAGCATTCAGACTTTAATAAATAACCCCCTAAATATTATTAAGGAGCAAATAATTTCTTCATTGGCTTCACCATATTTCTAAGAAAGTTGCATGAGTGAAGCTGACATCAAAGTGTACTATACAATGTTCTAGCTCATAATGTTACCTTTGAATATAACACTAGTTATTAAGTTTGTTGGATGGAACCTTATTTCAACACTGTCCTACACACAGTAGAAGGCTTGTAGGGCCATCTGGAAGTGATGCCAACACTGTAGTTTGTAGGCTACATGTTCTTCAATACGTATGGATAATATGGTAGTAGACTATATACTCTGATAGGGCTGCACCAACCATGGGCATTGTACTAGGTATTACTTCTCCACTTGATATCACCTTCATAAAGTATTTTTGAGAAACAATGAGGGGCCGATTCACTAAGTTTGAGTGAAGGATTCGAAGTAAAAAAACTTCGAATTTCGAAGTGTTTTTTGGGCTACTTCGACCATCGAATGGGCTACTTCGAACTTCGACTACGACTTCAAATCGAAGGATTCGAACTAAAATTCGTTCGACTATTTGACCATTCGATAGTCAAAGTACTGTCTCTTTAAGAAAAAACTTCGACCCCCTAGTTCGCCATCTAAAACCTACCGAAGTCAATGTTAGCCTATGGGGAAGGTCCCCATAGGCTTTCCTAAGTTTTTTTGATCGAAGGATATTCCTTCGATCGTTGGATTAAAATCCTTCGAATCGTTCGATTCGATAGATTTAATCGTTTGATCGAAGGAATAATCCTTCGATCGTTCGATCTAACTATTTGCGCTAAAATCCTTCGACTTCGATATTCGAAGTCGAAGGATTTTAATTCCCAGTCGAATATCGATGGTTAATTAACCCTTGGTGAATCGGCCCCTGACAATTTCATTTACATCTACATTAAACAAGGCAGTTTTGGGAACATTTTAACCAAACCTTATTTGTGGAATTTACATTTAAATATTTGTATTTATTTATTTGCTTTTACTTTCGGAGAGAAATCTTCAAACTTATTTTAAACTGTTTTTAAAATAATCACCCAACATTTGTCCTCCTAACTGATAAACAGATATAGGACCTGTTATCCAAAATGCTCGGGACTTGAGGTTTTCTGGATAAAGGATCTTTCTGGGATTTGGATCTACATACTTTATCTACTTAAAAATAATTTAAATAAACCCAATAGCGTTGTGTTTCCTCCAATAAGAATGAATTATATCTTAGTTGGGATCAAGTTTAAGTTACTGTTTTATTAGTACAGAGAAAAAGGAAATCATATTATAAATTTTAATTATTGTTTATAAATGTAGCTATGGGAGATGCCCTGCCTGTAATTCAGCGCTTTCTGGAAAACGGATTTCCGGATAATGGACCCCAAACCTCTTTTTGTTTGAATTTGAGCTTAATAGGGAATCCCATAAATAATTCCTTCCTATAAATGATTATATTTTATTATAGGGGGTTATTTATTAAAGTTCAATTTTTTTCTGGTCAGACTTTTAAAAGGAAAGAACACAATTTTTTTGTAGAAAAAAACTCAAATAATTTTGAGATTTATTTAACCCTGATGATGTTAAAAGTCAGAATAAAAAAGTACTCCAACTCAGACCTGCTAAGTTCATGTACAAGTCAATGGCAAATGCCCTGTTGACATTTTGAAGATATCCTGATGTGCACTGGATTTCGTTCAATAATCTGAAGATTTGTGATTTCTGGAGCCAAATCCGA
This sequence comes from Xenopus laevis, assembly GCF_017654675.1. Classification (NCBI taxonomy): domain Eukaryota; kingdom Metazoa; phylum Chordata; class Amphibia; order Anura; family Pipidae; genus Xenopus; species Xenopus laevis. Next base: position 162,636,296 of record NC_054374.1, on the reverse strand, counting down.
AAAAGTCGCAGGTTTCGGCCGGGTAATCCAAAATAGTCGCAGTTTTCGGTAACAAATGTGATAAAAATTGCGATTTTGTTGATTCTTTTCCTGCACAAGAAATATTCGTGAAGACATTTTTGCTTCGTATCTAATATAGAATTTTCACCATTTTTCATCAGTTTAAAAACATCTTCTGTTGAGATTGTGGGGGTGAGGTGGGGGCAATCAGCAGGTTATTGCAACAGAATATACAACATTTTGTGTCCCCCAAAGCAAATTGATTTTAAAATTGAAGTTTCTCCTTTAGTTGATGGAAAGTAGAAATTCTGAAAAGTTGAGTCATTCTCCAATTTAGTTTGTTAGAACTAGACATAGGGAACTGTTTGGGGCAAATGGTCCATTCTGGATGTTGCTCAGTCAGTAGCCATATTGAAGATGACATTGTAACCTTTGAAACCCATTGTTTTTAGGGGTAACTGGATTTATAAAAGATCATGTTTAAAGGGTATGTAGTAATATACAAAGCTTTCCCATGCCAACCAACTGGATATTCACTGATTTTAATTAATAACTTAATGAGGACAAAAGTCAGCCATGTTTTTATCTATTTATTTCAAAGTAAATTTAGATATTGAAATGGTCTGTTACACAATGTTAATGATGGATGATGGTGCCTAGTACTGGAAAAGGTTTTGGCCCTTATGATGAGGATGAGTTATTCACATTCCAGGCACACAACCATCACCATCGCATTATAGCAGGGAGTTTTTCAGGTTCGGATTTGTGGTTAGGTCACAAAGGCCGAGGTCTAGGGTGGCAAGATTTTAGGGATTGCATGTCGATCAGCCGCATTCTAAGGATCACTTGGGTCACGTCTAAATCCAAGTAAGGAACTTGCAGGCTTGGGATGCCCGAAGATGAAATCTGGGCCTGGAGTTTTTTTTAAGAACCATAACTTCTGAACTCAGTAATCATGGAATCATATTAAGCTTAAAACAAGCAAATTTAAAAACTAAGAATCTACAAACTCCCAGAATGTCAAATGAAGGAATGAGTGAAATGATAATACTGCATGTGAAAGCAAGACTTGGGATTGGCAGAGATTCCCTGTTGACCTACTTGACATATTCTATATAGGCATCTTAGTTCTGCTTGAGCTTTGCGCCTTTGAAGTATTGTTTTTCTTCTTTCTTATCCTGAAGTTACCCCAAGAAGAACTGGGTAAAAGAGTCTGAAGAAAATCTTCTTCATGATAATAAACAAGGCCATCATAAGTGTATAGCTGTATTTATAACGAAGGAGGGGAAAGGACTCTCAGGAGTGCAGTAGAGTTTTTGATGCAGAAGTCAAGTCGAATAGTCGCAACTTTATGAAGTTAGTAAAACAAGTCTACGGTACACATCAAATGAACTCTATTATCACTGTATTAGAAATACAGGTATGGGATCTGTTATCTGGAAACTTGTTATCCAGAAAGCTCCAAATTAAGGAAAGGCCACCTCCCACACACTCCATTGTATCCAAATAATACCAATTTTTAAAAATGTAGCATGTACTTGATCCAAACTAAGATATAATTAATCCTTATTGGAAGCAAAACCAGCCTATCAGCTTAATTAATATTTATATGATTTTCTAGTAGACAAAGTATGAAGGTCCATTATCCAGAAAGCCCCAGGTCCTGAGCATTCCCAATAACAGGACCTCTACCTGTATATGGAAACTTTACAGTCAGTACAGAGTTCTACCAGTAACCTAGTGTCTGGTTCAGTCCTAGTACTTTCTCTATAAAACCAATGTCCCAACCATTGTTCATGACAGCACTTATTACCCTGTTATTACATGGCTCTCCCACTTCATTTTAAGATGTACAGGTCAATGCCTTCCTTCGCCTCTCAACATATAGCACTTAATCTTTGATGTAACTGTATATCTATAGTATTGTTTACTTGCAGTGTTTTCCCGACTGCCCATATCAACAGCCTGAGTTGTGCCATGTTGTCCACTAATACGAATAGGATCAAAAACCCATATAAGAATAGTAAAGTTGCATTATTACCATGACATCAAGCAGGTGACCTTCTCTAGAACTAGAACTGTACTGGAAGAGGACCAAGAGGGAGGAAAAAATATAGTTCTTATAAATTTGCACTAATGTGTAGAATGACCCCTGAACTTAGAACTTGCATATGACTATATCATATATGTTATATATATTTATGTATATATTCTGGTTTCTTCAATACTGACAGTGAATACTGTTAATGGTCCATTTAGTCAACCTCATTAATCCCAAGTAGGGTGAGATTGTGAACCGTGTGATTATTGTATGAACGTTGAGGTTAACCTCATGGGTTTGTCTATCAGTGATCAATAAAGGCTGCAACACACTATAAGATCTGCTAGTTTGTCGAGGTCACCAAAAAGTGTGGCTCTTTCTCCCGATATGCCCACCAAAGGCAGGGCAATATCGGGCTAATCCGAACGTTCGACCCAAGGGTCAAACAATCAGTTTCCAATGGCCGCAGATGGGATGAGAACCACATCAACTAGCCAATGAGATCCTTGATCACAGGGGAAATCAAACCTGCCCGATCCATATCTGGCCTATTTTTGGCAAGATATTGGTTGGGGAAGTGGAAGGTCCCATATATGGGCAGATAATAGGACCCAAATCACCAGCTTAAATCTACCAGTGTATTTACAAAGAACTTTTTAAACTCTAATTTTAGGGTCATTTTATTGGCATTTCAAAATGTTTGGCCTGACAAGTGCTAATTATTGAGGTTTATTAACTGAACCCTGTTTTCCTTTTTGAAATTTTTGAAATCTGATACCTGAATTGCTGTCCTCATTTTATGGTTATGAATGTGCCTTTGATATGAAGCCTCTTGTAAAATTAGCCCTTTTATAATGAATGATTCTTACAGTATTGGGAACCAGTTCCCCTTAGGCTGGACCATTTGACCCATTTCTATAAACTTATTAGCTTTCCTTTACAAAAGTAGGTGCACAGATGCAACAATAAGGGATTAGTGAGGTAACAATAATTAAAGCAAATACCTGATTAGATGACTATGACTTTTGGTACCTACAGATGGAGTCTAGGTTTCCCAAAGATTATTCCACAGTGGAATACAGTATTTTTCAAGCTACATTCCCAGGAGCAATAAATACAAGCTTGCAACAATATTGGATTTCTTTTGGCACGGCTCAGAATGTATTTCGATATATAACAAATCATTTTTGGGGTCTGCATAGTTGTTTGTTTGTATGTGCACATTGCTGACCCAGCTTTACTTTTCGGGAAAAGTCCTAGATGTCTCAGGTGAGACGATATATTTCTTTCTTGCTATACTAACAGTGTGCCGACTCGTGTATCACTAATTTACAGCGTAAGGTGCAGAGTTTTACTGTTATGTTGAAATGATTAATACATGTTGATGACTGATACGATCAGAGGTGAAGTAAATTACTCTGCATGCCGTGATTGATGTCAGCGATGTTTTACTGCTACTATAGATCCTATGTGGTCATTTGCTCCATAAATTTGGCATGTGTGCTGCAACTATTGTTGGATTGGCTTTAAGATCCTGACGTTATATTACTGAATAAGATATCTAAATGTTCAGTTTGTTCATTCTTATTACGAGTTATTACCCATGTTGCATGTCCTTTGGAAACTACAAGGAGCCTCAGTGAATGCTGGGAATTAGTATACATTCAGGATCTGAACAATTTTCTTACAAGAAATTGGATAACCGAGAACCTAAACCCTGCAATCTATTCCCAACCCCCAATAAAAAACTTTTAAGGTAGTGAAAGGTATTGAAGTGTGAGCCTGTAAAACTAAACCGGCACCTGACCTTAACTCGCAAAAACCATAACCAACACCCTACCCTATTATGCACAATGTTGCCATTGTAGGACCTTCACCCAACCCTTACCTGTGTCTTCCCACTCTGTACACTACTTCTGGTTCCAAGACAGAGAATTTTGGAGAGCAGAGGAGGAGTGTCCTTCTCAAGTCTGAACCACAGCCAACCCAAGTTTGATCCTGAACTTTCCCAACTGGTGTTCAACCCGCAGGTTATGAAGCAACCCACACATCACTCCTAGAGGGCTGTATATGTTAGACCTTTCTCAGATCCTTGTTTAATAAATAAAAACAAACTAACAGTAGATCATGCAAAATGTCCTTGTGGGTACATCCTGTTTCATGTCTACACACTTTCATGGTACTTGCATCAAAATGTGCTCCTTGCACCTCCATATTGTTGAGTTCAGCACTACTCAGCCCTTCTTCCCTTCAGTTCTGAATTGAGAACTACTGACCCTATGGACACAGGGGAACCCTAAAACTACCACCCCTCCCCCTGACCAGTTGGTAGCTCCAGGGTTCCCGTTGTGCCTAGTGTCAATAGGCACAGCACACTTTCATCTAAAGTATTGGATGCAACACTGAAAATTACTCCAGGTGGACTTTCAGGCAATTGTGTCTGATTTTAATTAAATGTATGGCCAGTTATGTTCATTTTGGCAAATGTCACATAATTCTGGTAGACACAGCACAGTTGTGCCAAATGCATCATCCCCTTGTGGCAGTAGTCATGCTGGAATCCTGGGAAATAACAATACCATTGTGCACAAAATTATATTTGCTTATTGGCCTTGTAGATGTAATTAAGCCCCTATTAAGTTTATCAGGCCTTGCAGGTGCCAATTATTCTAATGCAATCAGGGTCAGGTTGGCCGGCTGGACACTGGAAAAAAACCTGTTGGGCTCTTGCCCTCACCAGCCCAGACCTGCTCCCCCAATCGGCTGTCCCCTAAAGAAAAGATCTGTGTCGTGGTGCTACAGTGGTTGAGCATGCGCTTGGCAGGGGGCAAGACTGCCAGGAGGGTCCTTCATGTCGCAGCCCCGGTGGGCCCCCAATGTTCCAGTCCGACCCTGAATGCAATGAGAGAGGTTTAAGCTGAGTCAGAACGTCTTTCTCCCACTACCATACAGTGCCCCTTAAATAATGCAGTATTTATGTGAAGCTCCAACAAAAGCATTTAGAGTCTGAAGTGGGCAACCAGGAATCTGCTCCATCCTTAGTTTTAACAATGTGGGTCCTTAGGCATCACCAGGGATCTAATCCTACTTGCGCTCTATGGTTGAGCTATAGGTCACTCCACCAAATAGCCAACAGTATTTTGCTTAGGGAGCAACTCCCTATTCCTCAACAACCATTATCCATTCTGCTTTCAAAAAGTAAGGGGGTTGTTAAACTGATAAATACATCAATACTGGAGCCATCACAGCTATGTTACTCTTTCTGCCCTGGGATATCACTAAAGGAACTCAGAAGAGCACTCTGACCAATTTAACATGAAGGTTTTCTACATACTTTGATGCCTTGTTGGGCTTTCTCAGAACACCTGCTCTAAGTCTCTGTGCAAAGAAGATAAATAGCATATGCCTTGTAATGTACGCAGTGGCAGAAAGCTAAGGAAAGAACGATTAGACAAACAAGAATTAAGTGACTGCATTAAGCCAAGCTGCATTGGCAAACAAAACCAAAGAGGAATACAAATGGATGGGAACAATTCAATCATAGTAAGGTCGTCTTTTTTAACAAACTAAAGTACATCATGAGGTGGGGATGGGGCTTGTGTGGAGTGATTATTCTTTATGAATATTATTTATGGCACCACAAGGGTTAGCGAATGTGCAAATGGATTTGGGGGGAAGCAGTTATGGACATCTGGGATCTTACACTGGGATTGGCCAGCATAGTTAGGCAGGAGTTAAGATATGTGGGAGTGGGAATGTTTTCTCTTATCTCTTGATTCCTCAGGCACCTGGGAATTATAATGCAATGGGAACTCCCCCCCCCCATATTTTTACTTATTTAACCACTACAATTTCTATCCTGGTGCGGTTCCATGGCATTGTACTCCATGGGGTATCTCCAGCTCTGGAGTGTGCTGTTATGACTGCTATTATGTTACTTATTTTATGTTCTGAGTATCACTCATGGATTATGGGTTGCTTGTGCTAGATATTTATATACAGATAAATAATCACTGTATGCGACTGACTTATGGAACTATCAGTACTTTCCTTCAGCAGATCCTCTCCCGGGCTACGCAGTGCAGCTATCAATCACACATATTGGGCAGCAGACTGACTACCCTACGCGTTTCACCCTGAGCCCTGTAACATTTGCAAGGATCAGCATTGCACTATTCTGCAATATATTCTGTTCAAGAAGATTTGCTGATGTGCCACTGAGACTAGTTATAACCCTGCTTATGTATTTTTTCTTAAATCAAGCAGCAATTAGAGTGCAAGAATGATTTATTTGAGAGCTGATACATGGGGCAGTATCGTTTGCAGTGGGTGAGATCTTGCTAAATCCCCTGAGATAGAGAACAGCAAATTACTATACCCCCCAGGCTACATCGATGTAAAGTCTTGAATTCTTCATTAATATTAATTATTATCAAATTATTAATTATTATTTAGACATAAACCAGTCTCCATATGAAATAATGAGAGCAAAGCTTGCCCAGGTGTAGTTCCTCATAGCACCTAGTTTTAAACAGGTGACCAGTAAATGGTACGGTACCTGCTGATTGTTGCTGTAGGTGACTAGACCTGTAATAGACAAATAATGCTGTCCCTCTACTCAAAGGGTCTAGTAATGCATACTGCAGCTAGAACAAATACAAAATGAACATAGAATGAATACTTGAGGTTTTTATTTGCATCCAACTTAAAGGGATACTGTTCAAAATGGATCAGTTAATAGTGCTGCTCCAGCAGAATTCTGCACTGAAATCCATTTCTCAAAAGAGCAAACAGATTTTTTTATATTTAATTTTTAAATCTGACATGGGGCTAGACATATTGTCAATTTCCCAGCTGCCCCAAGTCATGTGACTTGTGCTCTGATAAACTTCAATCACTCTTTACTGCTGTACTGCAAGTTGGAGTGATATCACCCCCTCCCTTTCCCCCCCCCCCAGCAGCCTAACAACAGAACAATGGGAAGGTAACCAGATAGCAGCTCCCTAACACAAGATAACAGCTGCCTGGTAGATCTAAGAACAACACTCAATAGTAAAAACCCATGTCCCACACATTCAGTTACATTGAGAAGGAAAAACAGCAGCCTGCCAGAAAGCATTTCTCTCCTAAAGTGCAGGCACAAATCACATGACCAGGGGCAGCTGGGAAATTGACAAAATGTCTAGCCCCATGTCAGATTTCAAAATTGAATATAAAATGGATTTCAGTGCAGAGTTCTGCTGGAGCAGCAATATTAACTGATTCATTTTGAAAATTTTTTTTTTCCCATGACAGTATCCCTTTAATGTATATAGAACCCTAATACATTGACTACAATGCCCTTCCTGAGTATTTGGCAGCTGATTGAAGACCATAAGGATTGAACATTTAAATCACCAAGATTTATCCAACCCTTGGATGGTTAAATTGGGCAAAAATGTACTAATTTGGTTACTTGGCCAAACAAGTGGATATTTAATGTATGGCCAGCTAAAGTAAAACATCTTAACAAGCAGGCCAAGAGGTTCCTCAATGGTACGATCTCCTGATTAAGCCACTGTCCTGGTAGGGGTAACCTGATGAAAACACTTTCTAGTGGCAGTGGTTGCTAGACTTTTTCAGTTCAAATTGCAACCTTTTTGTTAGGACTCCTCTTTAGCTCATAACAATGTTATAGATAAAGGAATATCTTGTTGTATATGAATTTAAGCCACAGTCCCAAGACTATTTAGGAGAGCAAATAATCTTCCATCTCAAAAGTCATCTTAACTTAAGCTGGACTTTAAGGTGTATCTAACATCACCTGGAAGACCAGAGCAGTAATACACTTCACTGGTGTACAAAGGACAGTGCAAGAGACACAATACACAACTAACCTAGAATGTAATCAGGTCCAGGCAAGGGTTATGGCAAACAGGAAGGAAATAAGTAGATGCCAGATTGGGTAGTAATGTCAAATGATCCATTAAAGAGAGATGCCAATTTAGAAAGGGTATGACCGAGCCTGTGGAGAGAGTGGTGTGGGTGACAGGAAGGTCAGCAGGATCGTGCTTGACACAGTTCTCTTCTTGGACAATATCTGATCAGGAATTATTTAGATATTAACTGTCCATTGTAGACCTTGTAGAGAAACTCTTTGGCTCGAAACTGCATCACAAAGTTGCCGGACGATCTGCACAGGCCTCCTTTTGATCCAGTGATTGCCCCCCAAGATTTATCCAACCGCTTGGGTGGATATACTGGGCAAAATTGTACTCATTTGGTTACTTGACCAAACAAGTGGATTTACAACATCTTAAAAAAGCCGAACAAGAGGTTCCCCAATGGTCTAATCTTCTATAAACTTTGTCCATCTAAACTTTTGTTTAAGGAAGCCCCTTAGAAGTCCCAAGATGAAGTCAATACCTCTTCACCACTTTAAGCTTTAGAAAGTCTGTCTTCCAGAGAGTGGACAGTGTAGATCTATACCTTTTCCAAATATTTTCTCTATAAAAATATCAGGAGACTCACAATACACTATATCGAATAGATTAGGTGCAAATATATATCCTGGCAATGA
>NC_054374.1:161720196-161722696 GCF_017654675.1 Xenopus laevis | reverse complement strand
CTGGGTACTTTCTGCAAAACCGGTGTACACCAATGACTTTTCCCTCATTCCGAACGGAGTCAGTTGGTTAGAACTTACTTGGATCCGCTTACCTTGCATGAGAATCGCATCCAATGCTGCCCGACGAGCCGTTGACTGGGGGTGGAAAGCTACGCATCGTGCCGTTACGGGCAGCAGCCTAAAAGGCGGCCCCAGCCAGTAGTCGTGGCCGAGTGGTTAAGGCGATGGACTAGAAATCCATTAGGGTCTCCCTGCGCAGGTTCGAATCCTGCCGACTACGGTCTTGTCTTTACGGGCCTCTTCTTCCCTGGGGATAACTTTGGCTGATCTGAAAAGAGTGACGGGCTCGCCGTTTGCACTTAATCCCAGCAAAATGCAAGCTTGCCTGCTTGTTGTGGCCTTAACCCAAAGAGACAAGGCTCGATGTCCAGACAGCTGTCATCAGAAGGCATTCAATATGGGGGAAAAAGGTGGTTCCGCTCAAGACGATTAAACAGGAAATCTATGCCTTGTTAAGGTCGTGTACCTGAAATCCATGGGGGCCCTCCCGTACAGGTTCAGTTCCTGACCACTGTCCATGGGGGCCCTCCCGCACAGGTTCAGTTCCTGCCGACTACAGGTTTCCCCTTAGGTGCCACATTCTGCATAGCAAGAACCACTAGGCTAGCCCCCACACGACCACATATTTTTGGAAAGTACACATTCAGACAAGTCCAACAAAGATATCGACCTACACCGCAATACCGAACAGCAAAATTGTCCTAAACTTAGCACTTTTTATGACATTTCTTAAAAAAAAGGGGAATAGAGGAAGTACCACCTCTTTCCAATCACCGTATTAAAGTGTGAAAGGAAGTGGTCATTAACTTATGGGCCAATAAGAAAGATACCAAAAGAAGATTACTCAGGTTTTTTTTTTTTTTTTTAAATGGTGACCCTAAATGTACCTTATTACAGGGTCTAAGACAGCACTTAGGGCTCGCTCCCCCATATTGACTTCCGCTGGTTCCATGGTGTAATGGTTAGCACTCTGGACTCTGAATCCAGCGATCCGAGTTCAAAAAAAAAAAAAAAAAAAAAAAAAAAAAAAAAAAAAAAAAAAAAAAAAAAAAAAAAAAAAAAAAAAAAAAAAAAAAAAAAAAAAAAAAAAAAAAAAAAAAAAAAAAAAAAAAAAAAAAAAAAAAAAAAAAAAAAAAAAAAAAAAAAAAAAAAAAAAAAAAAAAAAAAAAAAAAAAAAATCCCTTTCCTGGCATGGTCCCCACACCCCTTTTTGGGAACCCTTAGCAACCACCAAAGTTTACCAACGTTTCAACCCCAAAAATTGTCAACTTAGCATTTAACTTTCAAAAAAAAAGGTGGGGTACCAATTTCCAAACCTTTGTAAGAATTCATTTATGGGCCGAAGTCCGGATACTCAGGTTTTTTTTTTTAATGGTGCCTAAAGCCCCTTTCAGGCCAAGACAGCACTTGGTCGCCCCAAGGCTCCCTTTCCATGTTGAGGTTTAGCATCTGGACTAAATCCGATCGGTTCAATCTCGGACGTTTTTTGCACTGGGGTTCTTCCTTTGCAAGTTTTTCCCCTTTTTCCCCCCCCCCGGGCCCCCCTTTAAAACCCAGGGGCCTCCCCTTTGTTCCCCCCGGGTCCAGCCAAACCCTTTTGGGGGAAAAGGGGAAAAAAATTTTTTGGAAAGACCAATTTTAAACAAAACCCTCCTGGGGGGGTTTAAAGTGGGGGGTTTTTTCCCCCGGGGGCCCGGGTTTTCTGCCAACGGGTTTTTCCCCGGTTTTTGCCCAAAATTTCCCCTCCCCTTCAAAAAACCCCCCCAACCCCCCCCCCGGGGCTTCCCCAACCCCCCCACCCCCCAAACAAAACCCCCAAAAAAGATTTTTTTTGGGTTTTTTAAAAAAAAGGGGAAAAAAAAAAACCCTTTTTTTCCCCAAATTGGTTAACCAACCCCCCCCGGGTTTAACTTTCCCCATGCCCCCCAAAAGGGATTCCCCGGTTTTTTTTTCCCAAAATTTTTTTAACGGGGAAAAAACCCCCCCGGGGCCCCCCCCCAAAAAAAAAAAAAGGGAAGCCCCAAAAAAAACCCCCCAAAAAAAAGGGGATTTGCCCCAAACCTTTTTTTTTTAAAAAAAAAAGGGGACCTTTTTACCTTTTGGTTGAGGGGTTTTAAATTTCCAACCTTTTTTGTTTTTTTTAAATCTTACAAAAACCTTTTTTGGGGGCCCCCCCGGGGTGCCATGGGATCCGGGGGTTTAAAAGGGCCCAGGGTTCCCCCGGAAAAACCCGGGCCCTTTTGGGTCTTTTTTTTGGGGGTTTAAAAAAGGGGGGTTTTTGGGGCCCCGGGGGCGGTGTAAAAATTTTTTAAACCCCCCGGGTTTTCAAAAGGGGGGGGGGCCCGTTTCTTCCCCAAAAAAGGCGGTTTTTGCCTTAAAAAGGGGTGACCAACCCCCCCCCGGGGAACGGGGAGGTTTCCGCCTTTTCCCCCTCCTTAAC
>NC_054374.1:161712696-161715196 GCF_017654675.1 Xenopus laevis | reverse complement strand
GAGGCAATAAAATGGGTAGAACCCGTAGGTATGTAACCGTGACGATGCAGATTCCATACTGGTGGTTCAGGAGGACACCGATATAAAGAGAGGGAAGAATCAACACTCACTAGATGCTTCCATCATTTGCAGTCTAAATCAGTACCCATATGGTATGCAGAACAGCTAGCCTCAAAACATGGATACTCCATTTTTTTTTTTTTTTTTTCTTAATCTAGGAGACTAGACAAACAAATGGACAACTGACTAAGTCTGTCTTCTAGACACAGAGCAGAAACCTGGCTTTTGGGGCACAGAGATGTTCTGCTTTGCTGGTAGTATGACTTAAACCACAACAGCAATGTTCAGCCTGTATCATATTTTATACCACGGCAATCTAACTGCCAGGAGAGCTTACATAGGTAAGATTTAATAACAATTAAACTTAGTTATGCAACCCTAGTGACTGAACAAAGGTCATCTCCGAGGAGTGTGATGTGTGTGTTATGACAGTAGGTTTATTAGTAGTATGTGCCAATGCATAATTCTGTGTGGCAGTCACCACCTACGGCCCTTAGGAGGGACTAAGGAGCTATCCAGCTAAGGGCACAATCGGGTCTGGACCTCCAGGTACAGACATGGACGTAACTACTGAAGAAGCAGAACCCGCGGCTGCAGGGAGCCCAGGAGGCATTGGGGCCCCATGAGGCCAAAATAATGCTTTATCTCAACATGCATTAGCCATGCACATATATGCAGATGGCCCATACACATATACATATATGTATACATATATACTGACATATATACACACACACACGCATGATACGCACACATGTAAGACTCTTATGCAGAACACTTACACGCTACAGTTAACCATTGGTTAAGCATTCATTCTGAAGGTATTGGCTTTCTTAGGATAAGCATACTCCTCGGATGATTAGACGACTTAGTCTTATATAAAGCCACCATAAGTGATCCTTTAGAGACCACCAACAGGGTGTAGAGCCATGGTGCTAGCATGTATTAATCCACATGTATTATAATGGCAGATTATTACATAGGCCTCTGTTGAGGACCTAGAGATACTGCTCTCTGGGAGAGTATACTGACCAACCCCAGAGCTCCAGCTATGGATATTGAATAATACTGCCTATTTGACCTTTTGGGGCACAGCGGAATAAGGAGCAAACTGCCTTGGCCCTCCAGTAATGCCGACAGTGAATTGCAACACAAAACAGGGAAAAACTTGCAGAGAAGGGCCCCAAACATTGTGTTGTACAATTAATACCTGTAATCCATATAGCAGACAGGCTTGAGTCGCTCCTGCTGTGTATATCAGAAATAATATGTAAACTCACCTAGCACAGGGAGAACATTAACCTGATACAATTCCGTGTTTAATTGAATTAAATAATACCTTAACATAGAAGAATGCATTGTATTATAAGACATTCAGATGTAAGTGTATTAGATCCTGCAAAGCAAAGATACAATCACAGCAACATGTTATACATAGTTTGAATTAGCTGCTGTTTAGAGCAAGCATACAGTATATCAGAGCCTAGCCGCCAGCCCAGGGATGCATTCATAAGGGCTACTGGTTCCAGGAGAGCAATACTGGAGAGCAATACTGATTCCAGAAATAGCAAAAACCTCAGCACATCACCTCACAGAACAAATAGCAGCATTCATTAGGGCTATTGTTGTCAGGTATGCAAATATACAGGACTCAGTACACTGTAGTTTTGCATAGGATAGTGTTAGCCACTAGAACTATTGGAATAAGGTGAGCAATTAGCCAGAACTCAGCATACACTGCTGGTTTCAGGTGAGCAAAAGGTCAGAGCCTTGCACAGTGCAGATCAGCAAAGGATTAGCTCAGTATACTTCAGAACAGAATATGAACATGTTCCTTACCTGTAGCTCCTAATGCCAGGCTGTAAGTAGGTCTCTAATGCCACATATTGCAGGACACCAGGTTCATAGTTAACAGGCCTCACAAGTTTACTGATAGCAGTACTTACCAGAGGCTGCTGGACAGAGTTTCCAGTCTGCAGAGTTAGAGAGTGGCGGGGCCATCTCCACTTGCTATAGCTGGCAGTTGCACAGGAATCACCTGATTATACTCAGCTGGTGTCTGCACATACAGAGGAATCCCATAATTGTGCTCAATGGGGGGTCACTTTACCAGTGGAACCCGCTGATTAAACTCAGGTGCTGTCTGCAGAAGCGGGTAACCAAAAGCAACTGCTGTGGTTACAAAGAGGCAAATTGGATAATTGGTATCGCCTAACAGAGCCATGCACCGTTTCTAGCTGAAACCTATAAGGCAGGCATTTTTTTTTTTTTTTTTTTAAATGACCTCCACCTTAGGAAAGTCTGCTGAGGGAGGCAGCTGGCCATGGAACCTGTCCTCCATATAAAAGACAAGAAAAACAAAAAGAAAAACAGGAGGCAGTAAGGCTCAGGCCCCTAACTAATTTTGCCTAATAATTGGCTGACCCATTAACTGCCGCCT